>NC_061489.1:27239355-27269355 GCF_022539355.2 Hippoglossus stenolepis | reverse complement strand
CATGTTCTTCAATCTACTTCCACGTTCTTCAATCTACTTCCACGTTCTACAATCTACTTCCATGTTCTTCAATCTACTTCCATGTTCTTCAATCTACTTCCATGTTCTACAATCTACTTCCATGTTCTTCAATCTACTTCCATGTTCTTCAATCTACTTCCATGTTCTACAATCTACTTCCATGTTCTACAATCTACTTCCATGTTCTTCAATCTACTTCCATGTTCTTCAATCTACTTCCATGTTCTTCAATCTACTTCCACGTTCTACAATCTACTTCCACGTTCTACAATCTACTTCCACGTTCTACAATCTTCTTCCATGTTCTTCCGGTTCAGGTTGTTACCGTGGAAACCAAACAATGGAGCGATTCATAGATTTCCAAAGGAAACACAATGTGATGGATTATTAATCTGTGGCTCATTTTATTCTCTTTATACTAAACTATGATGAACTCAACCTATATTTAGTTAAATATTGTGATTGTAAACGTTTACTTAAAAACATAAAGTGATTAATTATTAACATGGAACATTATTGTAAATCACTTTGGATAAAAGCTAAGTGTTAAAATGATAAAATGATGAAATGTAAACATCTCAGCATGTGATCACATTCTGTTACAGGGTTGATTCTTTACTCAGCTCTGAACGTGTCCTTGAACGCACCGTCGAGGAAACTTTGACAAAAGGAACCAAGGAAACGAAAAGTCGACAGAGACGAGTCTGAAGGGAGGAAATCATGTGATCACAGGACACAAGGAAACAGTGGTCCACACACACACACACACACACACACACACACACACACACACACACACACACACGTCTCTGTCAATAAGTGATATTTCCGTCACAGTATTTCTCTGCTAACGTTAAATCATTAAACTCAGAAGAGCCTCAGAGCCGCGGATCCTTTCACTCGAGTTTTGCTGACATCTCGCTGAGCGTCTCCGGTTTTAAACTTTAAACACAGACGTGTGCGTCGCTCTCTGAATATTTTAAAGAGAAACTTCACAGGAGACATCTGAAGGTGAGAGGCTGCCGCCACCCAGATTAAACAGAAAGCATTAAACCCGAGTTAACACAGAGACTCGGGTGTTTTAATCCGAGGGGCTGGATTACCAGAGAGCTCTGCCTTTGTTAGTTCCACTCGGTAAAGATCCACTCACCTGCAGTCAGGAAGTTTTAATCACAGAGAACTTCACGTGTTCTTCACAAAGAAGAGTCGACTTCAAACTTCACCCAAAGACAATGAGATGAAAACCTTCGAAGAGCCTCTGTCTTCATCATCATCATCATCATCCTCCTCATCATCATCATCCTCATCTTCATCCCTGAGTCTCACCAGAGGAACCAGGTGTGGAGACTGGATTCTTCCCTCCAGCGCCGGACCAGAGACAAGAGGACGAGGAGCGAACAACACAAACATCACTTCAGCTCAAACGTCTCCGCTCATCACATCGTCTGTTATCGTAAAGACACTGTCCACAGGGGACAACACTGTCCACAGGGGACAACACTGTCCCCTCCTGATGGGAGTCTTCAGCTTCCAGCCCTCGGTGAGCAAAACAAACGCACCCACCAAAGAAAGGGACCGACTCAGGAAGGAGATGAGGAGACGGAGGAGGCAAAGACTCAGGAAGGAGATGAGGAGACAGAGGAGGCAAAGACTCAGGAAGGAGATGAGGAGGAAGACTCAGGAAGGAGATGAGGAGACGGAGGAGGCAAAGACTCAGGAAAGAGATGAGGAGGAAGGAGGCAAAGACTCAGGAAGGAGATGAGGAGACGGAGGAGGCAAAGACTCATGGAAGGAGATGAGGAGACAGAGGAGGCAAAGACTCAGGAAGGAGATGAGGAGACAGAGGAGGCAAAGACTCAGGAAGGAGATGAGGAGGCAAAGACTCAGGAAGGAGATGAGGAGACGGAGGAGGCAAAGACTCAGGAAAGAGATGAGGAGACGAAGGAGGCAAAGACTCAGGAAAAGATGAGGGAGGCAAAGACTCAGGAAAGAGATGAGAGAAGAGGAGGCAAAGACTCAGGAAGGAGATGAGGAGACGGAGGAGGCAAAGACTCAGGAAGGAGATGAGAAGACGGAGGAGGCAAAGACTCAGGAAAGAGATGAGGAGACGGAGGAGGCAAAGACTCAGGAAAGAGATGAGGAGACGGAGGAGGCAAAGACTCAGGAAGGAGATGAGGAGACGGAGGAGGCAAAGACTCAGGAAGGAGATGAGGAGACGAAGGAGGCAAAGACTCAGGAAGGAGATGAGGAGATGGAGGAGGCAAAGACTCAGGAAATACAACAAAAGCCAAATAGACTCCTTAAAGGTCAAAATATTTACATATACAGTAAATTTGAAATTGTTCAATAACCTACAAGTAATTTCTAATATTAATGTAAAGCTGAGAATCACTTATTTCACTTTAGTTCATGAATCAAAAATGTCTCTGTATAAAAAACTCAAAATTTCTGTTTGATAGAAATACATTTTCTTAATTTTTATATATTTATGGGAGAAAAATGCATCTTTCATTTTCACATAGATTTTTTTTTTAACATCATATAAAATAGATTATTTAGAGTTAGAACATATAACTTTTCACTTTAAAATCTTCAGGCCTGTTTTAAATCTGTAGCTGTTCTTACTTTATATTTAAAAGCGAGGTACGTTTCATTCTGTCGCCTGTTGGTGGCGTCACTTCCTCTTTGTGCTCGTGTCAGTGTTTGTTTGTCCTCTTCTTCATCCTGAGATGTTTGGACTCTTCCAGTTTCACGTCCGTCCCCGTCTCACTCAGCCATTTCTGTTTTCTGCTGTTTCTCCTCTGGATAAATTCAGAAATCGTGTTTCACGAGAAAACTTTGGTTCTGCTCCTTTAACGAAGCGTCTCGCTCGCCCTGCTCTCCTCTCACTCTCCCGCCCATGAATAATAAAATTCCGAGCTGAATTATTAATAAAGATTTTTGCACACAATCTGCAGGGGCCATTATCCAGATCTGTGATGGATCTCATTTAATTCTGACAGATTAGATGGATCCACGGTTCTGCCTCCATTGAAGAGCCGACCTGCCGAGCTGATTACAGAAGATAATCTGCCGTCGTCTTGATCAGCGCCGAGCCAAAAGGTTAGAAACATTTCTCCATATGAATGAGACTGAGGTTTGTTTTCGTGGACCGGCAGAAATGTCAGCTCCCCTGACGGACGCATCATCCCCGAGGACGAGGGGGACCCCCAATCTGTGAAAGGTCGTGGTTCAGGCGCTGAGGCCGAGTGAGCGCTCACATTCCCACTTATCTCCTGAAAGCCCCCAAACGAGGTAATCCTCCGGCAGACGCTCATTACTCGCTGCACTTTCTGCAGCCGGAGATTCCAAATTTCATGTCAAGACGAATTTCCTTCTGTTTCCTTTCCACAAAATATGAGTCTGACCGAGGAAATCATGAGCAGCAGGAAGCACCTCCGCACATCTCTACCAACCTGAGGCTTTAAAATAAACTCACACGTATCCGAGTCTCATTCGCACCAAGCGTCCGAATCATTAGTTCAGAGAATTAACTTTAATTTCTTCACATTTACTCCAGAAAAACAGCTTTTAACTTTAAATTTTGCAATAAAATATAGTTAAAAATGTAAAATCTGGAACTTAATCAAGAGGAAAAACTGAATAATGTTTTCATAATGTTTAAGACATTTAAATCCAGGTCAAGCTCATATTTAAAGTGACCTTTGGTCTAATTTAAAAACAGTTTTAATGTTTTAAACTTCAATTTAATTTAAAGGTAAATTTTAAAGAGGTCAGCGGCCATTTAAGTTTCTCATCATCTATTTCATTTTTCATTTCCTCGTGTATTTGGTAAAATACACGAGGAAATGAAAAATGAAATATCAAAAACAATACTGCTGCAACAATTTATTTTCAGTATTGATTAATCATTGATTATCATTTCTTTCTCTCAATAAAACACTTTGTTTTTCAGTCGTCAGTTTAAAACCTAAACTTTGCAGTTGATTGATGTTAAAACATAAATTATTTTCTTTCAACTAATTTTCATGAAACAAGCTCCGATGAAATAAAAAGAGACAAATCAGTTTGTTTTTGTGGATAAAGATGTTTTGGTTTGTCTTTAGGAAGAAGAAGAAGAAGAAGAAGAAGAGAAGAAGAAGAAGAAGAAGAAGAAGAAGAAGGAAGAAGGTGTCTCCACCTGGTCGATCTTTAAACTGCAGATCCTCTCTGACACCTCCAGGCTGTAACTGGAGGATAGAAACAGAGAGAGAGAGAGAGAGAGAGAGAGGCCTCGACAAATCAGCCGACACCCTGAGTCTGACGGTTGTGTGTGCGCTCTCGTCTTATCTGCGCTCGTCTGATCACAGCCGCTGTTAAACTCCCACGGCAAATCACAGAGAGGACGCAGCTCCCCAGAGAGAGGGAGCGAACAGAGGCACACAAAACAGCATCAATTAACATGTCAGAGGAGGCAGAGGAAGGTTCTCCTCCAAAACACTCCAGCAGCCCCTGTGGAAATCAGACACAAAACAAGAAGCTCTCCTCCGAGTTCCTCCAAAGTGTGAACAGGTATCGTTTATCGCTGTGAAGACGTCAGACAGAGACTCTGGAAAAGAAGCTTCAGAAGACAAAAGGTAGGAAATCCTGATAAAAAGAGCTTCTGCCCTGATGTGGATCCCGTTCTGTTACTGATGTGTTTAAAGATCCTGTTCTGACTCTTCTCTTCATGTTCACAGACAGAGAGAGAGGGAGATGTTTTGCAGTAGTTGTTTGCAAAGGTAAAGTTAGGAACATGACTAAAGAAGATAAATGAATATGAATATAGGAGGAACCATGCTGCTGCAGTAATGAAGCTCTTCAGTTCCAGTAAATAGGAGGTGGAGTTTGTACGTTGGTGTCACATCTGTTTTCATCCTGGATTCAAACGTGCGCTCCTCAGGTTAAATAAACGCGTGAGCCCGAGCCGGTGTGCAGATGTTCCTCTTGACTCGAGCTGCGACACCGTCAGAAGATCAGTCAGAAAACCAAACGTGAAGCGCGCTGGCTTTTATCAGAGGAAATCATCAGCCTTTAATAGTTTTTTAATGAGTTTGTGGAATGCACTCTGGCGACAGTCTAATAAAGGACAAGCTCTGCACTGAGACTGGGGCTGAATAATGTATAAGGGCAGAGGTAGCACTAATGAAAAGATGATGAGAGGCATTCCTGGGAGAGCAGGCGAGAGGAAAGGTGCCAGGAAAAGTTGAAAGAGAGTCCCAATTAATCTTCATGTGCTTACACAAGAAATTAAACAAAGGCGGGAAAATGGACGACGGAGACGAAAGCAGCGAAACCTGCACGAGAGCGAACAAAGACACCGTGATGGGTTTAATGGTTCCAGTTTCACCGTCAGGGGCCGAGAGTCGAGGAAAGAGAAGTCGACTTCAGGAACAAAGAAGGAAACCACAGCTTGTTTGTGAGAGGAAAGGAAGGAGAGGAGGAGTCAAGAAAGGAAAGAAGGAGGTGGAGGAAGATGTAGGTAAAATAATTAGAGAATAACAAAAGGTGCCAAGGTGGCAGGAAGACAAATGAGGAAATAAGGACGGAAAAAGAAATAATGAGAAAAGGGAAAATTATGAGGAAAGGAGGAGGAAGAAGATATTACATTAAAGAAAGAAGGGATGAGAAAAAACAAGCAAGTAGGAAATTAAGAATTCTGAATTTAACATAGATGAAGAAGTTGGAAAGAACATGAGCAAGAGAGAGAGAGAGAGGAGGAAGAGAAACTGAGACTGAGACTGAGGGGAGGAAGGAAGATGAGAAGTAGAGAAGGAAATAAGGAAAGTATGAGAAAGAAAGAAAGAACATTGGAAAGAAATTAGGGGTTGAAAGAGAAGGAGGGAGGAAAGAAAGAGGAGGAAAGGAAAGGAAAGGAGAAGGAAATAAGAAATAAATGATGTGGAGGAAGAAGGGAAGAGGAAGTCAAGTTAACGACAGGTTCCTGTTGTAACAAAGGAAAAGAGGAAACAAGCAAAGTGGTAGAGTTAGAGGAAGAGTGAGAAGAGGAGAAAAGGAGAAAGAAAGAAGAGTGATGGAGGAGAAAAGAGGAAGAGTAAAATAGAATATATGTTTTCAGGAAGGAAGGAAGGAGGCAGAGAAGGGAACTGGATCAAGAAGGAAAGGAAAAAAAAGGAGGTAGGAAATGAAAGGAAAGGAGACATGGATATAAAACTAGTAAAGGATGTGAGGAGGTAGAGAAGGTAAGAAGGGATGAGATGAAGGAGATGAAGGACATTCGACTCCTCCTCTTCTGTGGTTGTTTGATGAAAACAGGAGGAAAGTTTGAGTTGAAGCGAGTTCGGCTGCGTCTCTTCTTCTTCACTCCTCTTCTTCCTCCCGTCTCTTTTGGGCGGCGATTAAACTCTAATGAAAGTGTTGAACAGGAGGGCGGCGGGAGGTCGGGGAGCGAGGATTAACGCCGAGGTTATCGAGCCCAGGTGCAAAGATCAGCTCTCATTTCCATAAACTGCCACTTTCCGCGGCGCCGGGCTCCTTTAATACTCGCTCATTTATTCCTCCGCGCTCAGCCGCCGGGGGTCAGAGGTCACGGGCCGATAAGTCGCCACGACCTCTGAGGTGGCGCCGGTTCTGGGTTCATCAGGCGCCGACACCACATTACCGGGAAGGACGAGGGAAATACATTGTGCGCTTTAATTGGTCTGATGGAGCAGAACGTCAGTCACATTTTAAATAAAGTTGGAATTAATTTTCAAATGATTAAATTCTGACTCTGAAGAGAAACTTTCAAACTGAGAAACAAAATATTCTTCTTCACAGAAATGAACGACAGGAAGTGAACGTGCTCGAGAGCTCATGGAACCATGAACTTTAAATAAAGAGCCGACGGTTCTAAAAGGTGAAGCCACACCCACAACGTCTCACATGTTAATAATCATTCATAATAACTATTATTATTTCACAGTTCAAACTATAAATCTTTGTTCTCTAAACCTATTGATTATGTGTAGAAGACCCATGTCTGTCTCTCACTGTGTGTGTGTGTGTGAGTGTGTGTGTGTGTGTGTGTGTCACACCTGACCCCCTTCACTGCGTCTTAGCCTCAGTCATTAGTTCAGCTCTTGTGCTTTTATCCAACCGAGCATCTTTCAATAATTATATCCGCTCATTAACCCCCGTCATCTGTCCACCTGGTCCCCTCGCCGCTCGCCCTCGCCCCCCTCGCAGCTCGCTGCTTCGCCGCTCGCCTCGCTCGCCATGCCGCTCACCCCTCACCCCTGCTTGCGCTGCCCCTCACCTCGCGCTCGCCCCTCACCCCTCGCCGCTCGCCCCTCACCCCTCACCCTCACCCCTTGCCACTCGCTGCTCGCCGTCCTCCATGTTTGTGGTTTCACATCCAAGCGACATCGTCGAGCACAGAAATGCAAACATGCGTAAAGAATCTGCACCTGAGCCTCCGATGAGCCGAGGTCAGACGTCGTGTCGTCGGCGTCGCCGCCGACGCTTGCAGGAGGGAAGGGTGGGGGGGTGGGGGGGTGGCAGGGGGCAGTACGCAGGTAGGGGGGAGGGAAGGAAAGAGCTGGAGGAAAGGAAGGAAGGATGCTTCAGTCTATTCAGTTTGTGATGTGGTGGGTGGCTCCTCCAACGTGTCTGGTAAAGCTCTGGAGTCCTGCATGTTGATTGGTGTTTCCAGCAGCTAAAGGGACGTGTGACACGCCCCCTGTGACCAGCAGCTCCACATGGAAACTCGCCAGCACCTTCGTCTTCACCTGCAGATTTAACCAGTGAATGGCAGCGGAGGTCCCAGTGCGCCGGTCGGTGATCGTAGATACGTGAGCCACGCGTCGACGGCGAGCATCATGTCCTGTGATCCTTTCACGTACTGACTCTACACTGCCCCTACAGTTCATGTATATATTTCACGACCGACCCACCAAATGGACGCAGGATACACGAGGCGGCCATGATGCGTACGCGTAGTCACAGTTTATCTTCGGCCTCAGAAAGTCGCTGAGCAGCCTCCTCCTCCTCAGCTGGAAACGGACTCTGCATGAATCCAGATGGCTTTGTGTTAATATTGTTCCGTCTGACTCTTCCTCCATCATTTCTCCTCGCCGTGGAAAGAGCAGTGGCCCCCACGCCCAGGGGCCACGCTGCCACCTTCTATTATTTATGAATCTGATTAATAATCTGCCGCCCTGCTGCAGGAGAAGCTGAGATCCATGAAAGAAAAGCAGCAGCAGCGGCGCGGGGGTATAATTCCACTTCAGCAGAGAAGAGGAGCAAAGAAATCATCATCTCCCACACGCTTAATGAGAACTAAGTCCAGACACTGCAGCTCCAAATCCCAGACTCCGCTTGTTAAACGGAACTTCATACCCAGGTTCAGTAGCAGCGGCGGGGGGTTGAACGCTGAGGGGGGTCGAGGCCGGACGCACAAAGGGTCCAGCAGGAGGCGAGAAGACGACGTTACAGGGTAAACAGAAGAGAGCAGAAAGTCAACAGACGGAGGATCGAGTCCGTTCACACAGAGGAAAAAGTAACTCAAGACAAAGGAAACACGACGGTAAGTTAATGAGACTTTAATCAGATCAGACGTCTTTCACGCCTTGTGTGGTTCAGACCTTCAGAATATCAGGAGTGAAAGGTTCCAGAGCAACGGACCAATAGAGCTGGTCTGGTGTGAGTGGGCGGGGCGTCGATACTGTGGCTCCACACCACGATCACCAGGGTCACAGACTCGTGTCCACATGACGTCAGAAGCACAAGATGAGGACGTTCATGTCGAGACATTCTGCAGTAGAGATGAAAACACTCTGCTCATCTCTCCAGGTTCTCAGGACATGTTGGACGCACGTTGTGTTGAGGACGTGTCGCCGTCCTCTGAAGTGAACAGACTGAAAACAGGTTCTTTAAACTAATCACCTCCATTGATCCGTGAACACTCCTGTACCACACTGTCCTCTACAGGACGTCCATGAAGACAGGACGTCTTTTCACCTGCTCCACTTTCCCACAATGCAACACACAAACAAAGAAAGTGAATCTAAACCCAACAATAAAATAACTAAATCATTCATTGGATTTCACCTAAACTGCTGCAAATAAAACTTCTACAAATCATAGAAAACTAACAAATCCCTTCATGAAGATTAATGGAAATCTATCCAGTAGTTTCTGTGTAATTTCTATAGACTTCTATAGAAAGTGCCAGTCGCCCCCTGCTGGTCAGACAAGGTGTCTTCACTTTCTGGACCCAGAGTCGACGAACACTTTTATAAACAGATTATAGTTCATCCATCGGGTCAGTGTCTTCAGGAGCAGAGAGGGAATCATTCTGGATCCTTTTAATGATTCCACTTAGATACAGACGAGGGGAAAAGTACACACAGACACACACAGACACACACACTCCACACACACACACACACTCACACACACACTCACACACACTGCACTCCAGTAGCACAGCAGTTACCTTGCTGATGGAATCAGAGCCTGAAGCCTCTGACGGCTCCGTCATCACGTCACAGAGACGACAGCGATTAAATCTGCCGCCAGTGAAATCGAGCTGTCAGAGCTGCGAGAAGCTGACGGAGGAAACACACGAGTGAAATGACCAGATTCACTCTTCGCTCTGCGTTTTAATTTCCCCTCCATGTCTTCATCGTCTCTGAGTGAACGACGGCTCATCCTCCAGCAGCTTCAACCCTTTCAAAATAAATGTTGTGCTGAACGTGGTGGGCAGTGAAACGTGGCCTCGCTCTCTAATGGTCTTTTAACCGGCAGCAGGTTTTCACAGATTCACAGATCTGGTGTAAATGATTACAGTTAGTGATGAAAGCAGCCGAGCAGCCGACTCAGCACAGGTCACAGGTTCTTTACTGAGACACTCAGCGAGGCCTCGTTCGGCAAAACATCGTGATCATCAAGACTGAGGAGACGTAGGAGCTGATCAACAACATGGAGACACAGCTTTAATTATAAAAGGTCAGTAACTCCTCATGTTTTATAATCTTTCTGTGGCATTTCACAACATGTTCTGTAAACTAGAACAATAAATGTAATAATAAATAGATTTGAAATCAGAATGTAAGAACAGCTACAGATATAAAACAGATCTGATGACTTCAATGTGAAAAGTTACGGTTTGAACCTTTAAATAATCTATTTTATAAGATGTTAAAAAATCTATTTCTGACCAACTTTGTGAAAATGAAAGATTCAGTTTTCTCCCATAAATATATAAAAATGAAGAACATGTAGTTTTATCACACAGAGAAAGTTGGAGCAGTTTCACCATAAGGAGACATTTTGGATTCATAAACTTTAAGCCTTTAAATTAAAAACCAGAGACGATGTTTTATCTGAATATGAGATTTAACTAAAGAAGCTTTATATTAATATTAGAAATCATTCTCATAATTCACAAACTTCTCAGTGTTTGTGGTGAAACGGACGAACCTTCCTCCTCCTCCTCCTGCTCCTGCTCGTCCTCCTCCTCCTCCTCCTGCTCCCCCTCCTCCTGCTCCTCCTCCTCCCTCCTCCTCCTCCTCCTGCTCCTCCTCCTCCTCCTGCTCCTCCTCTCTGTACCCCCCCTCTTCACTCCCCCCCCGTCCTCCCCCGTGTGGGGTGATTTCTCATGCGTGTCGTCTGTGGGTGTCACACCTGAGCAGTGTCTCTCTCTCTGCTGAAGATCTATGAGCCCAGGATTTCACATTTTCAGCTTATTTACCTCCTCGTTTGTTTTCATTCTTTTTACGGATGCGGGTCATTTGACAGTTTGGAGTTGTTTTCGAACCTTCGCCACACAAACACTCGTACATTACAGCTCTGTGCCCCCCCCCCCACCTCGCAGGCCGCCATCGGCTGTGCAGAGAGGAGGAAATATGTTTCCGCCACATGCTGATTTACAGCGAGCTGCTGGTGGAGGCTCACAGATATTTGTTTCCTCGCGGCCGCCGGGAGTCAGATGGCGACTGTTGCTATGTCTTCATATCCTCGACACTGCCTGATGAGCTCTAACATCCTCGCATGGAAAATCTCAGCAAAGGTACGGCTGATAAAAAGCTGCAGCTGCAACATGGATCATGATGGAGAGGCAGGAGGATTCAGGGGAAAGTTAGAGAAGTCGTTCAAACAAACATCAGAACTCGTGATCTGACTTCAAACTGAGGTTAACGTACGATTTAGAAGAAGCTTAAAAATCACAAAAATATCTTATTTAAACAATACAATATTTAGTTATCTGAGGAAATGACGTCTCTACTGTCACGGTAAAAAAATAAAAGCACTTCCTGACGTGTCTGAGGTCAAACTGGGTTCAGACGGGATTGTTTGTGTTAAAATAACCTTGTTACATAAAGAAGTTTATGGTAAATGAAGTGTAGTAACAAAAATACAGTTTTAGATAAATATCATTTTATATCAATTAAGATTCATCATTTAATTAACCTAATAACTCACCTTGTAGAACCAAGCTGTATAGAAGCTGACATGAGGACTGTTTCCCTGCAGTGTAATGAACACAGCTGTCAATCAGAGGTGATTCAAACTCTCCTTTACGTTCTTTTAATATCAACGTGACTTGAAGTTTTCATCCATGTTTCCTCCAGTTTCTGAAAACCGTTTTATTTCTCTTTCAGTTTTATCTGATGCTTGATGATGATTCCAGTACATTTCCTCGAATGGAAACTTTCAGATACTCGACGTCCAAACATAATAGTGCTGCTCAACAAATAGGCCTTTAATTTACCTTCGATAGAAGAGCAATGAAAAGTATGCTGAGTTATGGCTGTTAGAAAATAAGCTGCACTGATCTTTATGCTCCATTATCCCATCACACACACACACACACACACACACACACACACACACACACACACACACACACACACACACACACACTCTGGAGTCGTACGGCTTTACGACGCAGACGACGTGGGGGGTGAAGTCTTCTCTCCTGGACGTCGGCAGTAAAAGGTTCACGAGCTGCCGGTGACGAATGGCGGCAGTAAGAAGATGATGAGGTTCAGTGTGATATTCCCTCTGTTAACAGCTTCACATCACTTTTTACTGCCACAGGTTAGAAGCACGGTCAGCTGGAAACTACGAGTGACGTCAGTGGACAATACAGAACCAAAGAGAAACTCACGTGGAGAAGAACCAGGCGCTGGTTCCTGCCGGGACACGAGGATCTGGTTTCTGCAGAGTCCGTCATGTGTCCACAAGTGAACTGAGAATCAAAGAGTTTATATGAATCCGTCTTTTTATCAGATTTATATCAAAACAATCAACAGCAGCTTTACACATGAATCCTCCTCCATGTAAATGAATCAGGTGATATATTAAAGAACAATAATTACTGGATTAAATAACTTGATTAATTTATTCAAACCGAACTGATCAGAAACACTTGAACATCAGTGAGATAAGAACGACCTGAAATGACAGAAACATCTTTACAAACATTTATTTAACTCCATGTCCCGTCTGCTAACATGGAGGAGGGGTTTATAACCGATGCTGCATCCAGCCACCAGGGGGCGATCCAGATGCTTTGGCTTCAGTTTTTAAAGCTCACACTTATAGTCTATGAGCCAAAGATTTTGTATCTTTGTAATGAGTGTAAATCAACCAAAACAACTGAAGTGGTAATTATACATTATCTAAATGTATAATATTCAATATAATATGTATAATATTCAGTATAAATGTGTTTGATGTAAATATCCTTGTCTTCAGTTTGCTGACATCATCTCAGCATCAACACCAACGAGCTCCCGGAGTTTCAGACGTGATCTCAAGTTACTTTGTTTAATTTCCAACAATTAGGAGGAAGTTCATTTAACTGTACAGGATTTTCAGATTTGTCTGCGTGTCGGAGAGAAACAGAAGAGCCGTCCACCGAGGCTTCGTATCAGAAACCATCTGGACGGGAGCTCGGCTGCGAAACGGCGATTCCCTGCAGACACTTCATATGAAACTTTAATTAATGGGGAGGATGTGTGATCACGGTGCGGTGAAACCAGTGGCCTCCGTGGCTGAAACGGGCTGCCTGACAACAACAACCTTCCTGCTCGGGGGAAACCTGACAGTGGCGGCGCTGGGTTTGCAAAAAGAAGAGGAACTAATTAAATCTGGGTCTCGGTTCGCTGTTTTCTCTCAGTGCGCCCGGAGCGGCAGCTGGGAGGAGAGGGAGGAGGGAGACGGAGCAGAGAATTAAACGCCATCGCTGTCAAGTCTGGCCCACGACGGCTTCACGGGTGAGACGGGACATCACGGTGTCCGTGTCCGACACCGAGTGCTAAGTACAGGACAGTCAACTCAGGTGGGGGGGGGGGACATGAAACAGAGGCAACATCATTCCAGGACACGTGTTTCTTCCTGAGGACGAAGGTACGGCGGCCGAGACGTCTCCCAAGAGGAGAACACGACGGCTAAAGAACCAAAACAGGAAATCCAGAAGTGAGAGAGTGACTTACTGTGGTCAAATGTGATTCCTGTCAGTTTGAGGTCAGATAGGAAGGAGTCAGCGTTAAGTGGCCGGTGGTTGGTCCAGGTTTCCACAACCGACGACTCGACCACAGGAAGTAAGTGATTGTCTTTGTGGTTGTGTTTCCATTGTGTGACTTTTGTGTCGTGAGAGACAGAAGAACATTTGTACTAATGCTTTTTTATTTTTGCAGTAAAAGTCTGACTTTGACTTGTAACTGTTTGTTGAGCTGTGACAGGAACAAATCACACATCAACACTTCACCTCAGTTCAGGAGGTCACGAAAAGCTTCATGGAGGATTTCCAGTGAACTTCGAGGATGTGGAACAGACAAGAACTCAATAATGTTGGTGTGGATCCGGATCAAGGAGCCGATCCAGATCCAAGGATCTTGGTGGAATCGGAGTCTGACTTCCAACCCGAGCTGAACCCACAGAGGAGGCAGATCAGCTCTCGTTATTAAATTATGAAAATATAACACAAGCGTAAAAACTGAACACGATGCAAATCTAAAGGCTCCTGTTGGTTTTTACTGTTCAACCGATAAGAGCGAGATGATTGGACAGTTTTTCCGGAGCAGCTGAAAAATGGCTGAAGCTTTGAAGTGAAGTGAGCTGTTCCAACGCTGAGGGTTTTTCTTTCTGCTGCTCTGCTGAGCTTTTTTTACTCCATTCATGTGCGAGCAGCGACCAGCAGAAGCTCACTGATCACAACACGTCAAGGTCCAGCGCCTCCGTCGCACTGTGCACAGCTTTCAATCGGCCTTTTCTGCAGTTGGACGTCCTTCACATCAGACCGGCTGCTGTTCACCGAGCGAGGCCGGCGGCACCAAGGACGACTCCGCGTTCCCGCCGCTCACATTTATCTTCAAGAAAAAAATCTGGATAAAAGCTCAGTCAGTGAATTAACATTCTGTGCAAACAAGAATCTATGAGATCATGTGAAAGAAAATCCAGTTCATATCAGATGATATTCAGTCGTATAAAGGAGATGAAGTCGTGATTTCATTTAAGATTATTTCACTGTCTTAAAAAAATATAAAGACAAACTCAACACTGACCTTTAAAGTCCTCATTGAATTTTAATTATCATGTTAATTTATTAATTTAACACTATTTAATTTAAGCTGCTTCCAGACCTGCTCTAAACTCCAGATAATCTCCTGAAATGATCCACTGGTTAAATCAGTTTCCTTTTAAACTCTCAGATGTAGAAACACATCCTCAACAGGAGAAACCGTGTGAAAGGAAGTGGTTGTTTTTAAAGATGACACCTTTTATGCAGATTCTGCGTCAGGACCCCGAAGCAGCAGAAGACACAACATGTGTGAGTGTGATGCAGGAAGCTCGACAGCATCCGTTACTTCTGTCAAACATGAAACCGCGGGAAAAATCCAATAAGGTTAATTGCAGTATTTTGTGTCGCAGGGGCCGTAATTAGCTCGGCTGTGATTTCCCCGCTGCTTTGATGAACTCGTGAACATGAAACGCTTTCTTTCTGAGAAGCCTCGCGGTCGACTCTGATCAGCTGATACGGGCACGACAGTGACGTGGGCTTTGATCTCGCCACAACAGCGAGAGAGGAAACGCAGCTCGAATATTCTCCCACATGCAAATCACACGGCCGCCTCCCAGCTCCGTCTCACACTTTCACACGATTACATCATGAGCTGAAGAAACGCCGGCTCCGCTTCTCTTATTTACGACCCAACATATAAAGACTGTGGAGACACAAGCTGCTGCTCAAGTGGAAAACAGTCATATCCTCGTCCATCCACTGTCTGCAGCTGATCCAGGGTCAGACCGCGGAGGCTGCAGGTGAAGTCTTACAGATGTCCCTCCTCCTGGAGGACGTCCCCAGGATGTGTCCTCTCTGGTTAGATGAACGTGTCTGAAGAACGTCCAAAGGAAGACGACCAGGAGGCTCCGTGGTCACACGAGTCTGAAGCTTCATGTGTTTGTTCACAGTTTCATTTCATCTGTTCGTTTTGGTTTCACGTTGTAGTTCAGGGACAAAAGAATTTGTCTTTTTGTTTGAATGGAGAAAAAGAATGAAGCTTCATCTGGTTGCCATAGTAACATCTTGATGGTATCACGAGCAGCATCAGCACCTTCAGGTGCAGTACTCCACAGTACTACAGTACTCCACAGTACTACAGTACTCCACAATATACAGTACTCCACAGTACTACAGTACTCCACAGTACTACAGTACTCTACAGTACTACAGTACTCTACAGTACTCCACAGTACTACAGTACTCCACAGTACTACAGTACTCCACAATACTACAGTACTCCACAGTACTACAGTACTCTACAGTACTCCACAGTACTACAGTACTCCACACTAGTTTAGATGCACCAAATGAACGTCCTTGTGGTTCCAACATTATATCGTCGCAGGTGAAGACTGCAGCTTCTTCTCCATGGTTCAGTTTGGTCCAGACCCAGAACACCTCTCCTGCTCTGAGGAACCTTTCACGAGTCCTGAGTCTCTTCTAACTAAACTACTTTACTTCAGATTCCTTTTCCAAGATTAATATCTCATTATCCCTGCAAAGCTATGGACCAAAGGTAGTTTTACTTGATATTCATGTACGTGAACATGTGAAACTTTCCTCCTCCTCAGTCCAGAGTCACTGAGAAGCAAGTGTCAGTTTCTTGGTGTGAATAACAGCTGTAAAGATTTTAACAGTTCTTTTGCTCACGAGTGAAACAATATAAAACTGTTTTATCCAGAAACATCTTTAGGAAACGGTCCTCATAAATGTTTTCAAATAAACAGAGAAGTTTTTACACTGAGACTCTGACGTTAGCTTATGAAAAGGAAAACAGGCAGGAAGCTGAAAAGACCCCTGCTGTGATAATCACTGCTTCCTCCGCACGTCGCTGCCGTGAGAAATAAACGTGTTAATTCAGACAATATATTCAAAAACATAAACACAGAGCAACGCTCCAAACGTGATTCTACCTGCACACACACACGGGGCTGAGGAGAGTCCCACAGTTAAGATGTTATAGAGATGGAGATAAGCATCTTTCAGGAGAGAGAGGATTTATGAAGTGTGAGGACGAGCGGATGTTTACTGATCAGGGAGGTGATGCAGTGACGGAGCAAAGATTCAGCTTTTTAAAACCTGCCTAAATATGATCAAATGTACATACACGGATCCAGACATCATAAACTCACCTGTTGTGTTTAACGTGCTGAACAGCATGTTGCTATGGGACTTTTGAATTTAGCCAGTGGCTGATGCTGGTGAAAATGCTAAGCTAACATCGACCGGCAGAGCGATGTCAGATCACATCTGATGTGATGGAGGATCCGGAGGCAGAGTGGGTCTCACTGCGGGGCCGCCGCTGCCGTCGTCGTGGTGATGTTTTGGTCGAGCAGCTCATTGGGTTTCCCCTCGCCCTCCTGCGGGATCACTAACCTGATGTGATCGGGCTAAGTGAGGCCGCTCGCCGCCATGAATTCATTTCTAAAACACGGCGTGCATGGAAATGGGGCCTCAGCGATAGGATCAAATACAACCAGCTCTGAAATGAATAAACCACTTCAAGGAGCCGCAGCTTATCACACTCTGCTTATCTGTGGTTTATTCTACCTGCAGATTGACACGAGCGATGGCATCAGCTGCTATCTCAGACACATGCGTTTAATCCAACAGGAAACACACCTCATCTCCCATAATTCTCTGATTCCTGCCCAGGGTCAAATCTGAACAGGAAGGACAGATTCGACCTTTAGCTGCGGCAGGAGCCGGACGTCTGAGAG
This sequence comes from Hippoglossus stenolepis, assembly GCF_022539355.2. Taxonomy (NCBI): domain Eukaryota; kingdom Metazoa; phylum Chordata; class Actinopteri; order Pleuronectiformes; family Pleuronectidae; genus Hippoglossus; species Hippoglossus stenolepis. The sequence continues at coordinate 27,252,081 of NC_061489.1, read as the reverse complement.
CTGAAGGTCACACGATAACAGACGCAGGTTTTTCAGAGTTTTCTCCTGCGACCGACGCAGCTGCGTTCACACCTTCATAAAGTTTTCTATAAAATACACATCAGGTTATGAGTTAATGTGGATAAACACACGTGTGGCAGCTGTCATCTTCACTCTCATGTTATTTCTATGGAGATCAGAAATCTTCTTCACAAACAAACCAGCCACCGAACAAATGGACTTTACCTCCTGAGCCGAGGTGAATATGCTGCCAAACATTTCTCTTAAAATAAAATGTTGTGAAGTGAAGATGATTTGATGCAGAAACATGGAAACAGTTGTTCAGTTTGAAGAAAAGATCATTTGAGTAAGAGGTGAAGCAGCTGACATGTTTTTCAGCTGTTTTCACACAAACAGAAACAACCTGTGTCTTCTTCACTGCGATGAGACGATGAGACGATGAGACGATGAGACGATGAGCAGAACAAGAGGAGACGGACCTCGGGTCTCCACGCTCAGACTGACGTGCTGAGACTGCATTCTGCTGATGTCAGGACGCGAGCTGCGATCCATCGATTAACACGCTCCTGAAACATTGAAGATGTTTGCCTGGACACTGGCGCGGTCGATACAGGACGCCGGTCGTGAAACAAACATGAGCGCGTCCTGCAGGTGAAGTGAAGCCTCGTCTGGCTCCCGGCCCAACCGAAGACCTCAGAAACAGGGGGAGAGGGAAACTCGTGTCTGGGGCGACGACGTGTCCACAACGAAAAGAGGTGGAAAAGTGAGTTCAGTTAAATATAAAATCTTCTCCCTAAAATATGAAACTGTTCAATGAAAAGAAAGATAAAACAATAATGATTCTTTCAGTTTATTAAACTTTGTCAGATTTAGAGCGACTCATGTTCATTAAATAGATTCATCAGGAAGTTTCACAGCTCAAAACCTGAGGACAAACAGAACCTGAACCTCAGGACATTTACAAGTTTGAGTCATTTGATTTATTTCTGAGGAAACTGAGGAGCTCTCCTGTCGCTGTCTCAAATGAACACGTTGACTCTGGTGTCCTGTTTGTTTCTCTGCCGATCGGAGCCGATATATATATATATATCTTTATATTAACAGTTAAATGTCCTAAAAGGAACTTTGCATTTTCAGAATCTTTGGACCTGATACTGCCCAATGCCTCTACACAAATGTTATTAAACTATCGCTGCTTTGCCTGTTTCTGGAAATGTATTTGATCCCATTAAGAAAAGTTTAAGAACTGAGATAACAAATATTTCACACACACTGTTTCTCAAGATAAATCGACCAGAATAAAACCAACAGATCTGTGTTTGCTTATTTTCAGTCTGTGATGAAACAAAATGGCTGCCGAGTGTTTTCAGCGACAGCTTCAGTTAAAGTCTGAATGTTTGAGAACGTGAGGACGTCTGAGTGGAGTCAGTCGGTGGATTGAACCGTGCGGTCGAACAGCATCAGATCCATTTCAGTCGGTCATGGAGTCGCCCGGCGCTGCAGCATCGAACCCGCACACAACAGAGCTGATATTAATCATAGGTCCGGCGGGCGGCGGCGACTCGGCCGCTCCATGCATATTTCATTCATCTCCTCCGCACCACGACTCGATCAATCCTTCATGAATAAAAAAACAGTCCCATTTAAACCAGGGTCTCATTTGCATCTGTCCAACTTCCCCTCCATTCGCCGTCTGTGACCCGCCGCCGCCACCGCCGCTTCCACCGCCGCCGCATCACACGAGTCAACGCCTCCACGGATCAGACAGAGGCTCAACAGAAACACGAGGTGATCAATAAAGTTTCAAATGACACTGGAAACTCATGGAAGCAGTTATTTAATAAATCAGCACTAATTCATTATCAACCTTTAATAATTAATAAATTAATCTTGTTCTCATTAAAATCTTAAACATTTTGGATTTTAAATCAAAACGTCTGTGATTCGGTTCCTGGATTCCAAACTAAAAGTGTTAGTGGCCCCAGACCACTGAGACACACACACAGACACACACACACACACACACAGACACACACACACAGACACACACACAGACACACAGACACACACACACACAGACACACACACACACACACACACACACACACACACACACACACAGACACACACACACACAGACACACACACACACACACACACACACACACACACACACACACACACACACACACACACACACACACACAGTTTCTGATGCAGCAGCCAAACATTTCAACAACGCTTCTGAAAAGACTTTATTATCATTATAATTATGATTTTAAAATACATGTTTACAGCGATCCTCAAAATATCTAGAGAGCTAGTGTTAATATATAATATTTTAATATAATAATTAAATGTTGTGTGAAAACATTGGTACGGATTATATATGATGATGTTTACAGTCCTACACCAATAAATCAACGAACAAACAATTATACGTCTTTAACTTTGTAATTAAATCAGCAGGTTAAAGTTTAAGTTCGTTGTGAAATTGTTAATTTTAATTTAACGCACCATTTAACGGTAATTTGTTCAAAAATATGATTTTTAAAAGAAGAAGGACAAAGATTATTTGTGATTGTGAACGAGTTCATGTCTGAAACAGGATTTCAGAGATCCTAGTTGTCTCTTCCCTTTCGTTATCTGATCGAATTATATATATATCATTTTCTATTATTTTCCTTTTATAACTTTCAATTCTACCTTTTCATCTTTCTTCTCTTTCCTCTTCTCTTTATCATTTGCTTCCTTTATCATCACATTTTAAACATAATGTCACTCAAACCTTCCTTTTACGTCCTCAATCATTTCCTTTCCTTCTTCCTTCCTTAACTTGTCTGCTTCTTCCCTCCATCCTTCTCAATTCCCCCGGAGATGACTCCCTCCTCTCTTCGTCTCTTCCCTCTCGTCTGCATCACTCTTACTTCCTCGTCCCTAACACCTTTAATCCTTCCCTCCATCGCTCCTCCTCTTCCTCCTCCTGCTGAATTTGTATTGCCGTCATGAATCTCTGACATCGACGCGGCGCCTTTAGTTTGCGCTGCCGCTGCCTGAATCACTTTGGTGAATTTGGTTTTGATGACTTTAATATCGGCTCTGACCTGCATCCTGTTCGAAACCTGCAGGTAGACGAGCAGGTTCCCCTCATAAATTATCCGTCCTGCTGCTGGGAAATAATAAACATCCGAGCGACGGCGGGGGAGGATTACTAATGGGCTGCAGCTAAAGATTTGCAGCTCGGCCGATCTGTCAAGAAAATAATAATAATAATAATAACAGTGCCTCAGTCAGACAGGAAAACACATCTGCCAGTGTGTGTGTGTGTGTGTGTGTGTGTGTGTGTGTGTGTGTGTGTGTGTGTGTGTGTGTGTGTGTGTGTGTCCTGACGTGACTGGCACCCAATAAATAACCCATTTCAATTTTTGAAGCAGTCATGATGATAAACTCCACAACAGGCTTTCACGCTCACCTGTGTTGATGCATTACGTCCTCTCACATGACAAAGTGGCTGTTTAATCACAAATCTGTCGCCACGCTCCAGCAGCCACGCTCCTGACGGCAGCGGCGGGCGGGCGGCGGGCGGGCGGGCGGCGGGTGGAGGGCCGGGGTTCCCTCCAGCATCAACCCTGCAACAGAAATACATCTAAAGAGGCCTCGGCAGTCGTGATGCCAGCAAATCAATCACAGATACGACTGGAAATCTGCAGTTTGTTTGTTTCCACTGATCCGGTGAAGATGTTGTTGATGATCGGGGAATAAAATATCTCAGCCAAAACATTTTCCCACAAGAGTGAGATGAAGAAATCGAGATTCATGTCACATGTTTGTATTGAAGTTAAATAAAATTCAGTTATTGTCAAATGAAATGAACTTATGTTATAATACAAAACTAATTAAATACTGTTATAATGAAATGTAACAAACCAGAACCACTGGTGCTTTTATTCTGAAGTTCCCGGCTGGTCATAGACAGGAAGTGTTGCTTCGACGTCGCCATTAAAATTAATGATACGATTAATACGATTAATTCACTGCAACAAACCAACGACTTTCATCAAACAAATGTACGACTCTGCGGTTCATGTGCCGATGCTAACAGGCTAACAGCTAGCTACTTTGCTAAATATTGGCCTTGCGATTAAAAGACGGGAAAAAGGAATTTGAGACTGAATTGTGGTAAAGATATTAAATATGTTTCACTCAGTTGTAGCAAGTGACAAGTACATTTCGTTGTATTTTATTTTGTTCTTCAGTTTTCCTTTAATCAAATAATGTTGTTAAATGTTTCATCCAGAAGGTTCAGAACTTTACTCTTTAAAAAAGGCCTGTTCAGTTTCAGGTTAATGAACCTCAGAGGTCACGTGTCCCGCGTGGCGTCCTGTTCCTCACGCTACATTTAAATCAGCTGACTTTCACTTGTGTTTAGAATAGTGACGGAGGAGTAAAGATGAGGGATCAATGGAGGGAGGAAGAAGAACAGAGGTTTGTGCTGTGATTAGAGGAAGAAAGGTGACGGCGGTCCGACTCCCACCACCGTCTGATGCTGTTCTAACATCAGGAGGAGCGGCGCTCTCCGGCAGCTCGCTGACCCGTCTGACGGCGTCTAATTGGACTTCTTTAATTAGCCGGCTGAGGTGTCTCCGTCCCTCCTGTCCTCAGCCGACAGAGAAGACGAAGGTTTGGCGGGCCGTGCGGTTCCTGAGGCTCAGCGCTGGGACCTCCTGATTGGGCCCTTAGCTTTTCTCGCCGACCTTGCAAAGCGTTGGCCGTTTAAGTTTGACTTGAAATGGCGAGGAGGGATTCTGGGAGGAGTGATTCTGGTTTCTAGGTAACAGAGCAGCTGTGAGCCGTGATGCTGTCAGACGTTCCAACAGCTTGTTTGTTTTCTTGAACGCTGCTCCTCTTCCTCCGAGGGGGTTTCCGCCGGCTGAACGAGACGAGCGCTCGCTAATTTAAGACTAAGTTGATTTAACTGCAAATTAAAAGACTTTATTCCAGCGTTGTTCTTAACTCTGCTCTGCATTAGCAGCAGTGTTTAGTTTTTTGCTCGTGAAAAGCAATCATTCCTCTCTAACTGGATCTCTAACCACATTTGCTCTGATTAGTGTCATAAAACGCCGGCTCGTTGCAGCACGTCACCTTTTTCCATGAAACCTGAACTGATGCCGGAGAAAAACTCAGAAGTCGGAGTCAAACTTGTGAGAGTTTCTGCTGCTGAACATTCAAAGATGTCAAACATCCGACCTCTTATTTCTGCAGAGAAGCTGAGGAGGCGTCAGACAGTTTGTTTTAAATTCCTGACCTTGTGGGCGTGGCATCTGAAGACGAGGCCACACCCCTCTGAGGCCTTTAGTCAGAACCAAAGTGTGACGGAGGATTTCCTCTCTGGTCACCATCTTATCCTGCTCTTAACGTAGCATCATTACTTAAACTGAGCCGCTGCACTGACACCAGCTCCGCCACCCGCAGAGCTCAGACGCGTTGTCACCGGGGCACAATGCATCCTGGGATGTACTAGCTGTCAATCACTCTGTGGTATCCCCCCCCCCCCAACACATCCGGTGCTTTATGGTCTGTTTGACTCTAAATGATCATAATTCACTAAATGAACATCAGCTGTTTGAAGAAGACTTGAAACTAGAGACTGAGACAGAAACTCCTGAATGTTTACTGACGTGATAAATCAAGTAAAGTTCGTAAAACTTTGATCGTCTACATGAAAACAGTTTTCATGATAAATTGAGAAAAATAATGTCTATAATAAAAATATATATGAATCGACTCCACGTTGTGTATATTGCTGTGACGTTGACTCTGTTGCCATGGATACACTGTGGTAAATATCACGTCAGGGTTTGACGCAGACTGAAGGTTTGTGAAATGAAGAATCCTGATGGAGGAAGCATCTTCTATCACCATGGAGATCAGCAGCTTCCATAAGCGCCTCCTCTGTTACTGAGGCCTGCTGGGGGGTGATGGGGGTGGGGGGTGATGGAGGATGATGGGGGGGTCCTGTGGGTGTGAAGCGGCCCTGGCAGGCCTTAATGCAGCTGTCAGGCGTCCTGGTCCAGCGATGCGCTTTCCCCCGCTCCGTCTCCGTCACCGCAGAGATTATACGGCTTTTAAATGAGCCGCAGCGGCAGGGAACGGCACCCGGGGAACGCCTGTCGCCGCGGCAACATGAGCCATGATTTGCCGTGCCATTAATCTCGCCGGGGAGATCTCGGCCGATTTGTCCTCGCCAACAAATGAAGCTGTAAAACTTCTCCTCCTGCTGCATGCGTCTCTCTGGATGAGTCCGTGTGACAGAACCGGGGCGCAGGCACCTGAACGCCGCTCACACCCCGTCGGGCGTCTGATCGGCCAATCAGGGCCGGACGCAGCCAGACTGGGGGAACGTGATTTCCTCCTGAAAGACGGATGGAGGTGAACACAGACTTCAGGTTGTTCATTACTGACAATGACAGGAAGAGAGACACACATTCACTCTGTCAGAGATCATCTACACATGGACAATGTCTCAATCATAATTTCTGGGTAATGTTGGGTTCCAGTTCACAAACATATATAATATTTGTTTTTCATCCAGGTCATTGTAAGTTGTAGTTGTTCATGTGTACGTGTGTTTCCTGAGCTGTTTACAGACGTGTGCTCAGAAGTGTCCAGAAGCTTGTGTCTTGACACAAGCGTTGTGTAGTTCGTGTTTTTCCTGTGAAGCAGCAGCAGCAGGTTGTCGGGTCCGTCACGTGTTAGAAACCTCATCAACACGTCCACTCGCTCACTGGGAAGCTTCCACACATTGTCCTGCTGTTTCCTCACATGGACTCACTCGGACATGTTACACACATTTTACTAGGAGGCTGCAGGAGAAGATCCAGAAAATGTCCAGAGACACTGACTCAGACATTTGTTCTCACATGCAGAACCTGCAGAACATGTGAGGAACATGTGAGGAACACGTCAGTAAACACGTCAGTAAACATGTCAGGAACACGTCAGGAACATGTCCAGACTACAGTGCAGGTCTGAAGACTTTCCACCTCTCATCCAAAAGGTTTTTCAGATGAACATTCCCACCTGAGCTCAGAGGAAACCATTGACTCCACTACAGAGAATCACAATCACAGATCAGACCAGAAAGATATTAAAAATAGATTGAATCCCAGTTGTCTACGAACTAAAGATACAGGAGCCCAAAGACAGAAAGAAATATTCATAAACAAAGAAATTAAACATTTCATTTCATCAATTGTGTCCAGAGAGAAAAGTTAAACTCTTGAGACATTTTCTGTTTATGAAAAATGTAAACTGATTAAACTAACAGCTTTAAAACCCCTCTGTAAACACGACGGAGTCAATAATCTGAAATCATTCTTATTATTAGAAGCTTTTCTTGTCTCTTTATCTTGTTGTCTTGTCATTCTTGTTATAATTTTGTGCTTTGTTGAAACTAAACGCTTCATATTATTGTTGGTACAAAACTTTAATGCTATTAATAAGGAAAGAGACTGATGGAAATCTTTCATATTTCCCCTTTTCTTGATGGAAAGGTTTGAACGGATTGTGTTTTATTAAACTAATCTCTGGTTATTTTTAGAAACAGGTTGAAATAATCAGATTATGTTGGATTTGTTTCCGTTGTTTGAAGAAAACAAGACTTTAAACGTCCAGAACAAAGACGACTGGACAGTGAAGTGATTCTTCATCTGTAGTTTTACAGTTTCCTGCTCCTCAGATTTGTGCATCGCCAACAGCCTCCTGTTTCTCAGGCCCTGTGCTCGGCCCCGCGGGGCCCCCGAGTGGCCCCGAGAGCCCCTGAGTGGCCCTGATAGCCTCCAGTGGCCCCTGAGTGGCTCCCTGATAGGCCCCTGAGAGGCCCCTGAGAGGCCCCTGAGAGGCCCCTGAGAGGCCCCCGAGAGGCCCGGAGGAGGAGGATCTCAAGTGTTCCTGCTTTGTTGTGCTTTGGTCTCCTCTCATGGCGGCCATTAGGCAGCGAGCCAGTGGCGGCAGCGGTCGTAGACGTTGTTGAGCATCAGCAGCAGCTGCAGAGGACGAGACGCAGGGAGAGAGAGGGAAGGTTTTAATGGATCGGAGAAGGGGAACTGGGACGGTTATGTGCCCTAACTGGTCTCCCAGGCCCCCCCCGAAACCTCCGCCCCTCCATCCAGAGAAGCATACTGGGAAAGATGGTGAGTAGTTTATTTAAGTAAGGCCTCGGAGCCCCTGTGGGGGGAGGGGGTTGTTGTTGGGGAGTCGTGTCCTACATCAACTGTTGTTCCGCCTCATAAAGGATCTGAAGCTTTTCCCTTCTCCTCTGTGAGGGTTCAATTCCCCGGCTGCCCCGTTACACATGAGCTTTCTAAATTTAAAAGCTTGCTGTGGAAAAAATAAAATAAAGTAAAATTAGACGCCGGGGAAAGAATCCCCGTCCAACACTGCAGAGCACACGTTTCCATATAGGAATTAAAAACCTCCATCATAAACTCATTTTGTTTCTCTCTCTGTTTTTATGAGAGAGCAAAGGCTGTGAAACTGAATATTCGTTCTTACAATATTGGCTCAATAGTCAAATATCCCTGGGTGTAACTGTGGTTTCAGTGAGAAACAGTCTCGTCCCTCTCAGTCCCTGTGACGCATGTGGAGCAGCAGCTTTGTGACCTGATGTGGACAAAGAGGTTCGAGACCGACAGTCAATCAGTTCAAAGTGGAAACAGTCACAGAAAGTGATCCAGACTCTTTTCATCTTCATCCAACATTGTTCTGCTGACACACAACTTGATGTTCAACAGAAAGTGAAGCGGCTCTTCCTGTATTTGTGAGCTACAGTAAAAGTATTTGGTTTAATCCTGAAGATGAATGTGAGACATGTATGTTCTCTCCTTTCATTTAATATTATACATTACAATCTGTACAAATGAACCTCACACAACCTTCATGTGGCATGTAGAGCTGCACGTTACTTTACATTCCTGTTACCTAAACTATATCCTCAGAGATGTCATGGAAGAATGAATTTAACGTTTTGGGTCATTTCCAAGAAGTGAAACCATGAATGTTCATCCTTAAATCGCAGAATCAGCTCCTGTCAGAGTTTATGTCCGATCAGGAAATCCTGATCAGTGAATGAATTTTAAAATGTCCTTGGTGTAAAGGTGTAAAGTTGTGATTGTGACTCTTAAAGACTCAGGTTTACATCAACATCACAGATTCCAGTGATTCCAGCAGCAACAGGAATCAGCTGAGGACAAACACCTCAACTTCTTCTCCTGGGAATCATGTCAGGCCTCCAGAGGCCCCCCCCCCCCTCAAGTCCACACTCAACAGAAAGTCTCTCCAGAAGCATTTGGTGGTGAAACCATCAGACCTCCTAACGTTCAGCCTCGAGCTCCGTCTGTGAGATGGAGTTAATTAGGGTGAAAGTCGTGGAGGAAAGACGGTAAAGCCGCGGCTCTCGGCTGCTTATCTCCGAGGTGTGAGCAGGTACTTACTCCAGCTGGGAGACGCCAGCAGAAGCACTACCTCGCTAACGCCGGATTAGCGGCGGGGCTCTGTCACTTCAGTGTCTCCAGCGGCGTCGCAGGGACGCAGGCGTCGGAGTGAAGGTGCTCGAGCTCTGATCAGACCGAGGTCCCGTGGTTTTCTGAACGCCAGCTGCTGGCGATGTGGATTTACTCTTAATGATGTGTTTCTGGATCAGTTTGAGACAGAGACATTTATAAAGTCTAACATCAAAAGGTTCAATGAAATATCTGATATTTCAACAACATCTTTCAAAACTACAAAGATAAATTTAGATTGAACTCTCATGTTGGACTTGAATGTAACTTTCACTTCACACATGGTTTATAAGGTGAAGTCCTGCTGAAGTGAAGCACAACAACCTGACACAAAGTTAGTTTGTGGAATTAAGATGTAAATTCAATAAATTCCTCTGTGTCATTGTACAAAAGAGACAGAATCTGTTATTCGTTATGGAAACATGGCTTCTTTCTATTTTGTTTATAATATTTAACTTAACTGTTAAAAACTATTATATATTTGTATCAGTGATTTTGTCTGTTTTGTATTTTATATTTGTATTTATCTCTTGGTTGATAATATCGACATGAGCCTTAAACAAACTTTTATTTTACAGAATAAAAAATGTACAACAGATGTGTGTGTATTTATATTCAGATTTAATGTAAGAAAAATGTGTTTATTTTCTCAATTCAAGTTCTATATATATCTGGCTGTATTTGTGTTTTCTTTTTATTTATGGTTATTTATAGCAAAGTTTATGGTTAAACGGTAAAATATCAAACCTCAAACAAATTCACTGTGAAAAATCCAAATAATTAGGACATTTTACAAACTATCGTTTTTCTTGTGGTGACATTTTTTCTGACAGGTTCAGAGTTTTAATTTTTCATGACCTCAGAATTTGTAAAAACCTTTAAATGAAACTCGGACATTTCCAGTGTTTATGCTCCACGACCAAGACTCTGAGAATAATGTGTATTAACGGGTTTAATTTGTCTTTGGAACAAGTTGTTTAAAGTTTTGAGTCTTATGAGAATCACCGATTTAAGTTTTATCCAAACTTATAAACCTTGTGTGGAATAAAAACATCTGTAATCTGTGAAGGAACCTAAGCTCCGACTCTTTTGGTTTTATGACCAAAGACAGAAACTCTGCGGAGGATTTAATCCGCTCTGATTTACAACACAGACTTCAGACGAGTGTCTGTCTTCAGAAATTACTTTTAAAAATCGTATTAGTATTGAAGAAGAACGAAGGTGAAAGTAGAAACTCGAAGATTTTGTCAGTTCTGCTCGACCAGTCGCTGGAGCCCAACCTTTCTTCTTCGGTCTTGACAACGACCCTCAGTCTCCAGCTGCCGCCCACTCAACCCTTCGTGGACGACCATGAGCTGAACGAGTCTTCAGTCCTCCTCGGAGACATCGTCGTCCTCCAGTGAAAACCTTCGCTCCGCCACTCAAACCTCGGATAAGAGCGACCCCGGCCTTTAGAGACTGAAACGAGGGGCACGACGCTGCGGCTGCTCTTAATTCTCATTTTATCCGGCACAAGTGGTAGTTTGCATATTTGTGCGGCGGCGCAGCTTCTCTGTGTGTTTCTCTTTGTGAGTCCTCGGCCTGTAAGTCGCTGCTGAGGTCTTTGTGGAGGATTTTGTTAAATTATACAGCAGCTGATAAAACCAGTGCAGCTTTAAGAAGCGAAAGAAGACGAAGATGGACTGGAGAGCAGGGGGTTGACTTTGAAGAGCAGCTGGAAGATTGGGATAATCCACTCGGCAGATTTGACGGCACAAAGAGAGGAAGACGAATCCAGGCCGACTTAAAACCTTTCCCCTCTTCTTCCTGCTCTCTTCTTCTTCTCGGTGTTCCTGTCTTTGTTGTCTCAGACTCCGTCCCCCTCGTGGCGCTCGGTGACGAGAGGAATTACTGAGGATTCCCACTCACTCCGGAACGAGCATTTAACAAGTCACTCCATTACAGGACATGAACCAGTGAGAAGAGTCAGACGGACGAGGTCACGTTCAGAGCAGCTGAGGACGGTTCATCTGGAGGATTCAAGACAACAAGGTTTAGAAATAAATCTGTTATTCATTAAAATATCTAAAAACATTTAGATCTATTCATGTGTTTGACTTGTTTGACTCTTTCATTATCCAAGAGGTTTCCAACAACGTTCAAACCAGAGAAATCCAGTTTCAGTTTTCATTCGTCTGTCACGTTACACAACAGACGACAAAGGAAAAACCCTCTGCTCGTCACTTCACTGTAATCGTCTCTAACTTCACTTAACGTGAATACAACTTTAATATATTACTAACGAAGGAAACAACTCCCACGATCCCTCGCTGCATCACAACATCATCACACGAGGTATTTCATGGTGGTTTCGACTGAGCTGCCGAAGTTAAATCTGGTTTATTTCACACTGAGCCTCAGCAGCTTCATCACGATGAACGATGAAGAAGAGCAGGACGTCAGCACATGAAGAGTGAGACAGAACGTTCACAGCTGGGAAGCAAAAGAACTCGAGACAGGTCTGAAAGTCAGAACTGTACAAAAAGGTCTGAAACAAACGAGGTGGGATTCAACTTTAGACGTGAATAACTAATTTAACTAATAATCTAAGACTTTTATATGTTTATATTATTTTCACTTTGTTTCTCAGATTAATTTGATCTTTTCTTTCTCATTGTCACGTTTTTTGTTGCTCCTGGTTTTATTATAATAATCATGTTAATTATTATCCTCCATCATCATATAAGTTTTATTCTGGCCGGACTCTGGACTCGTCTTCATCTTCCTCCGGATATAAATTACATCCATTGAATAATAAAAATATCCATGTTTCTTAGCAGACAGACTTTCTTTCCTCCAACACAATTAATATGACGACTTTGAAATAGTAACTCGAGTCTGACTTTCTTCCTTTTTAATATTTTTTATTAGGTCCATGTGTGATGTCACCGGTCCATTTTCATGAAGTTCTGCTTCTCTCCGTTTGCAGCAGAAGAAATATGAGTCGTGTAATCACTGCGCTGGAGGAACGAGGCCGCAGAGTTCACAGCTTCTTAATTAGTTTGCAGTATATGTGTAATTATTCCTGCATTTTTAAATTCACTTAAGGCGCCGTTTCCCTTTTCCCTCTCTTCATTTTTAAGGATCTGGTTCAAGGATGTCCTGCAGTTAGAAATCAATCCCACAT
>NC_061489.1:27129355-27234355 GCF_022539355.2 Hippoglossus stenolepis | reverse complement strand
TCTCTGCAACGTCTGAGCATGAAAATAAAGCCTCTTCCCCTCCTCCTCCTCCTCCTCCTCCTCGCCTCCTCCTCCTCCTCCTCCTCCTCCTCCTCCTTCCTCCTCCTCCTCCTCTTCCCTCCTCCTCCTCCTCTCCTCCTCTTCCTCCTCCTCCTCCTCCTCTTCCTCCTCCTCCTCCTCCTCCTCCTCCTGCGCCGCCTCTGGCTCTGCGACAGGACGTTCTCATCAAATCATTACTTTTATTAACGGTCAGATGGCTTTTTAATAGAATCGCTTTATTATGTCGTTTCTCATTTTCACCCTCACGGTGAAATTCCCTCCCAATGTTTGTTGATGTTCTTTTCTCTTTCCATATTTTCAGGGGTTCGCGGCTGCAGGGTGTCGACGCCACCGAGAGACATTTTTACATGTTGGAGGTGGAGGGGTGTGTGTGTGGGGGGTGTAACTGGTTATTGGTTTCTGTTTGTTTTTGATAATTTGCTTTGAGGGAACATCCAGTGCTCGGCTCTCTGTGCTCACACTGAATCAGACAAGTTCCTCAGTTTATTATTATTCTCCCCTCTCGTGTGATCAGTCCCCATATTTCCCCCCAGGACTTCATTTCCAAACTCCGGAGTAAACGTGTAACATGTGAGCGTATTTTCACAGCTCCGGTTCGAACAGGGGAAATAAAAGTCACGAAGCAGCTGCAGGTAAAGTGAGTTGATTTGATTTTTGCCGCAGGGCTTCGTCCTGCACGAAGACAAGACGACTTCTTAAATCCATTATATCTGAACAGAGCGAGTCGCCGGCTCTGTCGAAACCATAATGTGAAGTAACATTTCATCTGAGAAGAACATGGTCCGCAGATGATGGAGTCAAGTTCAAGTCAGTGCACATACACAGAAACCTGTTTCCTCCAAGAACAGAACGTGAAGAGACTGGTTCCACTCTTTCACCTGATTGGTCCTCCACTCGGGAGGGACTGAGCTTTGATTGACACCTCCCTCGCCTTCGTCTGTCTTGGTAATTAGTGTGAGTTTGGTCCACGTCCCACCTGCTAACATGGAGGAGGAGGAGGGGGGGGGGACTATGACCCATACAGCAGACTACCGCCAGGGGGCGATCAAGATGCTTTGGCTTCACTTTGGGGTTTTTAACGTGAAGCTGCTGCTTCTCAACATCTGGATGTTTGAGCTGACAGCAATGAAGACTACTTCTCCCATGATGCCTCTGTGCTTCACCACGTCAACAAAGTCTCTAAACCAAACACCAGGGGTCTCTCCTGGTGGCAGTGAAGTACACGGAGTTTGTTCATCTTCATCCTCAGGAGAGCAGGAATGTGAGCAGGAGATTTGATGATAAATCTTGTGTCCTAGTGGAAACCTGATGGTTTCTTCAGAGGAAAAGAAGGTAACAATGATCTGCAGGGTTCATCCTCTGGGAACCATAAATACAGCAGGTGCAGTATTTCCAGGTAAAGTACGTGAGTGGAGAACAGATGATATGAAATGATCAGGATTGAATGTTTTTCCTCGACAGTGTGTCCAACATGGCCGACATGTCCGTCTCGTCGCCCACACGACGTCTGACTGAGGAGGAGACAGGGAGACTTGTGAACAACTAATAAGGTTGAAGAGCAGGTCGGACATTTTCTTTAAAAACAACATGAGACATTATATTTACTGCTCGTTCTGTGTTTGTGGGTTAATAACCAGTCAACAGCTTGTCCCGGTCAGAAGCAGCGCTGCTCTAATTGGAGCCGGCTGGTGATCGGGGCTGGAGAGCCGGGACCAGGAGGACGGAGACAGAGTGACTGTTAGCTGAACTGGCAGGTGGTAAAACAGCAATTATAAAACTAAACTGTGTTGCCTCTCAGAAAGCGTGTCTTATTTGTAACAAGTGAAGTGATAAAAGAGGAAAATAATTGGATTTTTTCCCTCTGCCCTTCTCGCCCTCCAAGTCTTAAATGTTTGGGGAAAAGGATCTTTGAACAAAGTTTATTTCATTCTAACCTTTGATTAACGGTTTCCCCACTCGAGGCCGTGCTGCTGGAGAAGCAAATTATTCTTAAGATCAAGCTTTTAGCCGTCTCATTATCTATTTGCCATCTCCGCTCACTTTTTGCGTCTCTCTTCCAGACACTAAATGATGTGTCTGTCCTCTGAAGATTTCAGATTGGACGACTCCAGCTCTGCGCCCACCTGCTCCACGAAAAACTGAAGAAACTTGGTTTAAGTGCCACCGAAATTCTTTCCTAATAAACAATCATAGCAATCAAAGAGACGAGAATCTTTCATCATCGTGTCTTTTCAGAAGTAAAGAGCAGAAAAAGGCAGTGGAGGAAGGAAAACATATCATTTTTAAGTTAAGACTTTCCCAGTATGATATTAAACTGAGGTTTATCAACACGAACAAGAGAAAAGATGAAGTCAACAATAAAATAATAACAATGACTCACAACCTTAGATCCATAACTGTTATCGAAAACTCTAAACACTTTTCAAATATGAAACTTTATTTTTTCTTTGTGTACTTTTCCCTTAAAGCAAGTTTATAAAGTTATGAGTTGATTGAATGCTGCAGGTGGAGCATGGCCGGGTTCTCTGCACCTTAACCCGACGTTCACCCAAAGCCTGGATCCATACCGTACGTAGACTCTGTGTCCAGACAGTGAAGACAAGATGGCGCTGAACAAGATGCCAGACGGGTGACGTCACGGTGGGTTGATACTCGTGCATCAGAGCTCAGATCACGTCACAGTCAGGTTTCATCTGTTTCCTCTGCAGAGAAGCTTCTCACCAGTTCACCACAGTTCAACCTTCTGGTGTTTCTGCACGTCGAAACAGAAAAACATCCTCTCCTCCATTGACCTGACAAAAGTGGATTCAGACTCGCACCGTGCGTTTCAGGTCAAAAGGTATCACGGCGCTCAGCGGCTGAAGGCTGCAGTTGGAGTATTTTACATTATTGCAAATGTCAGAATGAATTAGAATTCGTTTTCCTTGCTGCTGGAACAGAGCAGCTGTTTCCCCTCAGCTCTTTATGAGAGTCCATCGTACCTGCTGCCTGCTGCACGTCTCTGACGTCATCGCTCCGCCGCAGCGTCACCCAGAGATCGTCTCAGATTCTCTCATCAGAACGATTCTCTGCGTCTGAGCTTCGGCTCCGCAAACACACATCCATCTCTCTGTTTCCTCCGGCGGCTTCGTCTACTGCTGCGGATACAAACTCAGTCTGCTCTTTAATATTTCATCTGCAGTGATATGATGTGCGAGGCCCGGTCGTCTCACCTGCCAGCTGCATGAAGAAAGTCTGGAATAGAGACACCAGGAGTTTTATTATTCTTATTTGAGCGTTCTCACTCTGCCAGTTTCATCTCTGAATTATTAACACGGCCTCCACCTGCAGCAAGGTCTGAGACAATAAATCTTCATCTCACATTCAGAAGCTCATTAATTAATCACAATGGTGGGCTCAGAATTATGGATTTTAATATGCTGAATAATTCATGTCGCAGCTTTATTTTAACCATCTACAAACAACTCATCTATATAATGAGCTGTGGACGTGTCAATAAGAGGCTTCACATGAGAAAACAACCAAACTGTTTGTGGCTCATTGATTTATCACAGAGCAACTTTCACTTTATCAATGGGCTGTTTTTCTTTTGTTTCCAGTAACGAGCCCGGAGCACTGACCTTCTGCCTCGGCAAACATTAGCTCTGAAAAATGGTTGACAAAGCTGCGGCGTTTAGCTGCCGTGTGACCAGAGCCGCGACCGCAGTAATTATTTTCCTCTTTCCGAGCCGAGCGGCGAGAGCAGAGGCCTCGGAAAGAGAAAGAAAACAACATCACACGGGTCAGAGTCGCTTCATCTCCTCTGCAGCTCCCAGTTCACAGATGCTGAGTTTATCTCGTCAGGATCAGCAGACGGGAGTTCACTGATCTGGAAGACACAGACGATTCCAGCCAGTTTAAAAGCTGGGAGAGAATCTGACTTTGTTTCTGCTTTGCAGAGACAAAAGTTTGTAGACTCACATTAAACTCCATAAAACCTCGAGTATGGTCACAGCACAAGTCAATAAATCCAGACGGGAAATATCAGGACAAAAGGTTGTTCTCAGCAGGAATCATTGAGAAGAACAACTCGACGACTCTCGGCACCTTTAACGGCTCCAGAGCCTGTTTAACACAAAGCAAGAAAATAATCTAAACGTGGAAAAGCTAATCATCACCAGACAAAGTACTGAGATCTGATTTTACAATTCCTCATGATTTTTGTTGAATTTGTAAACACTGCACAAAAGGAGGAATTATACATTTTAAAAAACATAACTTTATTTACAGACCTGTGTGTGAAGGTAATAAACTCTGATTCTCATTCACGTTGAAACGGGTCAAACTAACACTGGCAGTTTCACGTTGGGTTGAAACTGTGGAGGTTTAAGTTTGCGATGTTCTGATTGCAGCGCCCCCTGGTGGCAGCAGCAGCTCTGAAGGCTGGATTCAGGAAACAGGAAGTGTCTGATCTTTGAACCTCTGACTCCATCCGAGTCTGGAGCTTCCCGGCCGACAGTCAGCCTCCCTTCCTGTTTCACAGCCGCTTTGAACTGGGGGTGATTACTCCGACTCCGTGTCCTCACTGAAAACTGGAACAACTGGAACAAGAGGGCGGCGGCTCCGAGGCGGCAGCCCGCACATAATAACGCACGCGGGCGCTCGTCTTCAGGCCGACACGAGTCGTGACCCGGCTGCACGTCTCCGACAGCGGGGACAAAACGCAGAGTTCCCCCACCTGGCTGTGTAATGAGAAGTCTCATTATCCAGACATTATCCCAGCGCGCTGTCAGCTCGAGCATCTGAAGGGAATCTGAACACAATCTGAACCCCGGTGGCCCCGGCTCCTTAGCCCCGGGCCCCGCCACTTCACACAGTCCCCGGCATGATTAAAATGCCTCCCGGCGTGGCGGCCGACTACAGTGAGCCTGACGGGCCTCGCAGCCAGATTAAAATGCCGTTTGACTCGGAGGAGCCCCGGCTGCCACCTCAGGTGTGTTTTTAAGGTGAGAGGTTGTCTGCGAGGTTTCCAGCTCGCTGTTTATCCTCCTCCGGCTCGGCGAGGAGCTGTCGAAGCGTCGCCTGAGTCGCAGCAGAGCGAGACAGCTCTGAGCTGGAAGGTCTCAGTGAAGCTTCCTGTCGGCAGCAGCTGCACACGACTAAAATCGGATGGGTTTTTTTCCACCTGTTTTTCCACGACGAGCCGTGTTCACCTGAACAGGCGAAGTTCTTCATCCTGTGAACAGCTGACGTGTCTGTGGACTGAACTGATGCTGCTTCTTCAACAGTTCAACAGGAAGTGGAAGAGTTTCCTCCACAATAACTGGATTCAAACGCTGGATGGTTCAGATCTAGAGAAACTGGTGTCAGACTATTTCACTAATAAACAACATCCACTGATAAACACTGTGAAATAAATCCTACCCACTAATCAACGTAGTGATCTGCACTGAAACTGACTTTGAGTCTCCAGTGACTTTTAATGAGCACGGAGCGTCTTGTAAAGGTCTCTGAGGACCGGTGTGGTCATCAGGAGTGTGTTTGGACACACTTTTATTAGGACGCAGTCGACAGGGTGAGACGTCATGATTGACAGCTGAGACTGACTCCTGATTGGTTGAAACTGGACACCGCGGTTCCACACCACAGTTACGACTGCACAGACTCAGAAGTGCAACATGGCTGCGCCTGCAACCAGGATATCTTGGAAGTGGGGACGTGTCGTCCATCTTTATTCACAGTCTACAAAAGCCGGACAAAGGCAATTTTCCTTCTAACATTTTAAAGTACTAATTATTTCACCTTCTTCTTCTATGAAAGACACCTGCTCAGAATCCAAGGAGAGTTTGTGATCAGGGAAAGTTTGACCTTACTTTTGTCCGGTTGAGACTTTGGAACCAGTTTAATTCAACATCTCCATCGTCTGTGAAACATGAAACACGGAGGCAGAGTGAAATGAAACTGTGATGTTCCTCTGCAGCTCGTCCTCCGTCACTGAGCTGCATCAGGACCATGTGGGCCTGCTTGCTTGTGATTCCCCACATCCCTCGTGCCTCATCCTCATCCTCAACACCCCCACCCCCACCCCCTCGCCTGATTATTGAAACTGTCCTCTGGGTGAGAACATAAAGCAATAACACACAAAAGCTAATTCGGTTAACTACCAAGCTCATTGGCCCCCATACAAGAGAAAGGGCAGAATCTAATAGTCAGGTGGCAATATCTGAGCAGAATTACAGCATTAGTTTTCATCAGTGTCCCCCCAGCAGCTATGTGGGACTGAAAACACGTCTGCTCAAATCTAATTGCAAAAAAAAAAAATGGATTAACTCTGGGATTGTTTGCACTTTTTTTATTTCATTGTGTTTTTTCTGTGCTACAAAACTTCTGGATCACGTTTTGAGAAAATGAGCCAGCGAGCGAAGCCGGTGACGTGAGCGACTGGATGATGATGTGACCGTCGCTCTGTAATAACATAAATCAAACGTCTTAAACGCCTGTTTGATTTATTCGATTACAGACGAGACGAGGAAGTGGAAAGATTTCTGCTTCTGTGTTTGCCCGATGTCTTTTGATCCCGTTTCCTTCATGTGTGCTGAAGCCGGAGATATCCACAGTGTTAGATCTTCATGTGAAGGCCGACTCGCTTCTGGGAGGAACAGGAGGGACGTTCAAGAAGAAGAAGATGAGGAGAGGGGAAGAAGGAGGACACCAATTTCTCCTGCCCACCATAATTGGCAGTAATACTGGGCTTGGCAACCGGGCAACAGTTGCTAGGAAACCGTCTCTTAAGCTTTCAATTTACAAGCCGTCCAACAAATAGATTTTTTATACGGGACGTTTAGTGTTCAGAGTGACAGGAGCCGAGATGTTAGGAGGCGGAGTCACTGGAGGCGGAGTCACTGAGGAGCAACAACCAACACGACTCTGGACCAGAGTCTGGAAACAAAGATGGACGACACCACAGCTCACAAAAGTGAAGCCAAATCCTCTTGACTGCCCCCTAGTGGCTGGCTGCGGTATAGGTCATACACCCCACCTTCTCCATGTTAGCAGATGGGCCATGAACCAAACTAAAAGTAACATCCATCCATTTGTGGAAGCATTTGTGTTTGAGATGTTGTAGTTTTATTCTTTTGAAGAGTCGTCCACCATCTTTGTTAACAGACCAACACCTGATGGTTAAATCACTCGGACAAATTCACACATGCACTTCTTCACTGGTAAGGATTGTTGTGAACTGAACGTTTTGACCACCTCACATCTAACTCTACACACTTAGCATGACGTGAAGAGAAACCTTGTTCGAACTAAAACCCTCAAACCATCAGTATATTGTATATTAAACTATGATAATGATAAACTCAGAACTGTGATGGTTCCTGCATCAGTAAAATAAAAGTTAACACTCAGAAGAGAGAGCGAACAGAACAGAACCTGTGAAATATTCATTAGGTCGGAGACGAGGTTTAAGAGTAAAACTGATCTGAACTCTTACGAGCAAGCTGAGGAAGATTTGAGCTTTTTATGATGTAATGAAAACAAATGTGAATAAACACAAAAGGAGACGGAGAATATTTCACTACTTTGCTGCAGAGAGGAAACACAACAGGTTGAAATCCCTCTGTGCTGCTGCTCCTGGGCTTTTCAGCCTGATATTACAGTGGCCTTTGTCTACACACACACACACACACACACACACACACACACACACACACACACACACACACACACACACACACACACACACACACACACTCAGGTGTGGTATGGGCCCAGAGGCAGGTCAGTGGAAGCTGCTCTGTTCAATAAGTTATTAACACCTGATGCTGGTGGCTGCTGTGCATTATTTAACAATAATGATAACTTCTGTTCTATTATAGATTAAAGGACCCCCAGCCCCCACCCCTCTTTTTAATCAGGCCTTTCAGAGACACTGTGACTGTGACACAGCACGATGAGGACATTCGGCCGGATGCTGCTCAGGCGGCACCACAGTGAAGTACTGTAAAAATACTGCATCAGTGAAGTACTGTAAGAATACTGCATCAGTGAAGTACTGTAAGAATACTGCATCAGTGAAGTACTGTAAAATACTGCATCAGTGAAGTACTGTAAGAATACTGCATCAGTGAAGTACTGTAAGAATACTGCATCAGTGAAGTACTGTCTCTGAGTACAGTTCAAACATTAGGCACGTTGTCACGAAGCTAATATTCAGATCATGATCTGTTTAAACAACCAAACAGAATAAAAACTTCAGACGATCAATCGGTCGAAGTGAGTGTGACGTGGGCATGTTGTCAGACGGGGGTAGTAGTCTTCCTGTTTGAATGGAGAAAATGAATAAAGGGCTTCATGTGGTTGCCACGGTAACATCATGATGGTATCAGCAGCTTCACCTGAAGTAAGCAAATATATTTTTATAAAGTTTTCTGTCCGACAACAAATAACAAATCTGAGCAGCAAACAAGACAAATTAATCTCACCTCCAAATTCATTTAGTGGATAACAAAGTGGATAATGAACAATGTGTTGTCACCTGATTATTATTCTATACTCATCTAATATAATATTATACACGATATAACACTGACCTAGGAGAACAACCCACTGACCCCAGCAGGAGACAAACTGCTGAGTCGTGATGCAGCTCATGAACACCATGAGCAGGAAATATCAAATGATTCTGATATTTTCTTCAAAGAGAAAACGTCTCTCTTCCTCCTCCTCCTCCTCCTCCTCCTCCTCCTCCTCCTCCTCGGCAGTGAAGTGTCACAGATAGCGAGCCGCGGACTGCTAATGCTTCCTCTTAAGGCCGGACAGGCTCATTATGCAGCAGCTGGCTGAGGAGAAAGAAAACGTGTCAGGTGTGGCAGACGTGTCGGCTCCTTTGTGGAGGTAAAAACTCGTCTCCTCCTCGCACCTCTTTTAACCTCACATGAAAACAGCCAGTGGAAGTGGAGGAAACCCTCGGCCACCTGAGTGGAGGAACAGTAATTGGCCTTCATGGGAAGTGGGCGTCCTGCTGGCGTGGGGCTAATGTCGTCTTGGCCCTGATTTGTTCGTCGCTTTATTCCACCACCGGCTGAGAACTGGAACCTGTGCCCTCCTTACTGGGGAAACCTTTTCTCTGAGGATTAACTGCTGCCGGCTTCATTATGAAAGAGCAGCTCCTCGCTCTGAAGCTGGGAACTGTTAAAGCTATTACAGTTATTAAGACATGGGACGTTTCTTTAGAACATCACTGCAGAAATCTGAACAGCCACTCGGAGCTGCCGGGGATTTAAACATCGGTGTTTGAGAATCTTCCAGAATAAAGCGTCTCATTCTCCTTTATCTGCTTTAGTCTGTTCGCAGGGACTCAGGACGACGGAGACAAGGACGATGACGGACAGAAATCACTCAGGAAATGATGTGTTCACATTCAAATTGATCATCTGATTCTAATGGAAGTAAAGTTCGAGATCCACAGTTTAAAAATAAAGATGAAATAAAAGAACTACGACAATCAAACAGCCCCGTACCAATCTCCACCAATTATATTTTTTGTATATTTGGTCGCATTTGTGTTTTTTATTTATTTATAGTTATTAATAAAGTTTATGGTTAAACTGTAAAATATCAAGATTACATTTATATTTGGTTTTGATAACGACATCTAAGTTAGTATCTGAAACTTTTTTCCACCTTATATCAGCGTCAGTCGGGTCCAACGTATTTGTATTTAAACATTAATCTCTTTACGTCGTTCTGTTTCCTTCATCGACTGTTTCCATCAAATCAAAAGCATAAAAATACATGAATGAAACAAATCGCAGTGGAGAGGTAGAATCTTCACTGGAGCTTTATTAGTCCAGTTGTGGAGAGAAACCAGTCGTTCTTCCTGCTGCTGCATTATTGATGCGCTGGTCATTTGAGAAACAGCCGCGCTGAGCTCACTGTATCTTAAGCCACTTTAACACAGTGAACATTAGCAGTGACCGCTCCTAGCTGCTGTACTGTAGTAATTACAGAGCAAACGGCACACGGGCCTTTAATGGAAGCACCGGCTGCACTCAAGTTGAACAGAGAATTACTGCGCGCTGCCTAATGTGTTCCTGCAGAGTCCAGGGATTCATAGCGTTTCATTCGCTGGGTGTTTCATAAATGAACTCCTGCATTATTCCACTATTAGTCCAGTGTCTGCTCACAGCAGGAGGGTGTGTGGCTGCGTCTGTCTCTGATCACACCACTGGAGGTCTCCAGGCCGAGCTTCATCACGCTCAGTGCTGCTCCTCATCTCTTCTGGGCTTTCACTGCTAAAACTAACTACACTCATCTTGTATGTTACCATCTTTAACTTGTGAGATTTAATCTCCTCTCACACACGATGAGGTGATGGATGATGTGGGAGGTGACAAGTGTTATTCACATTTAACTATCTTCATCTCTGTCTTTTCTCTAAAACACTACAACTCTGTTTACTCATCCTGCGTCTGATCAGGACGTTTTCTACAGTTTTTATTTTCTTACCCGTGACTATAAATTCTGAGAGTAAGTTAGGAAAGAAGTATTTTTCAGCTTCATTTGAAGGAGCCACTGAAATTGGACGTGTTGCTGAGATGAAATCAGTTTTTAAATGCAGCCCTCGAAGGATGCGATGCCTGAAGTGACACATTCTGCGTCTCCTCCGGTGTTAAAGAGAGAAGGAGGCACCGGATCTTTAAGGGACATGATAAACGTGATGTGTCTTCATGTTGGACCCCTCATTCCCTCAGTATCACCTCCTGAGGTTTAAAGTATTAAAAGACCGACCGGAGCTCGTGATCATTCTGACTGGAGCAGGAATCAAAACAGACGTCTTGGACCCAACGTGGAAACTGATCCGTCCTCACACTCTGTTCAGTTCATTTAATGTTTTGAATGTAAAGTACAGAAGACATGTTATCGGTTGTGCTGTCTGAAGTTATATCCGAAGTGACGGTGGCTTTGACGTTTCACAAAACTCCCATTAGACGAACTCTCCCCCCGTGTCCTCTCTGTTTAAATGCCCGTCCTTCCTGAAACCCTCTCTAATGAAGGACGTCTGTAATTTTCCGTTCACCTCCGTCACCTCGCTTTTGTCATCAGCAATTAAACCTGAATGAATCCAAACTAAACACCCACAACGGAAACCCGCCGGGCAGCAGAGTCGCTATTTAGTCTGTGACAAAAGATGATTTTGTTTATCTGACCACAGCCTTTTCTCTCCCTCCGTCTGTCGCCTGCAGCCGTTCACACCGCAGAGGGAAAATACAATCATGGAACAAAAGACAAAAGGCCGAGCGCAGTTTGATTAAATCACCACTGAATGGGACTCAGTGAGCCGCCATTGTTGGGGCTGTTTAGAGAGAGTGTGTGTGTAGGTGTGTAATGAGTGTGCTGTTTAATTCATTAGTGCAGACACACACACATGCACACAAACACACACTCACACACACAGGTGAGTTGTACTGAGCAGAGCTTACAGTAAAACATGTGAGGTTCTGCAAACCTTCTTTTGGGGGAAATTCTGTTTCATGTGCAGTTAATTGTGAGTAAGCCGAAGCTTCACTTAGCAGAAACCTGATAAGACATTCAGCAGTTTAAATTGGTTTGAAATCTGACTCTGGATCAGCTCCGGGAGAGTTTGGCAGTGGCGATGCTGTCGTTCCCAAAGCCTCGGTGGAGAGTTGCAGACGTGTTCCAGCTCCGGTGCCTCTGGCGCCTCGTGGCTCTGAAGCAAAGACCAAACGATCGGGCTGCAACATGAATCTACAGCACGGTTCACTGGTCCCGGGGACTCGACGACATTAAGAGATCATTAAAAGAAAACTTTTAAATGCGACAGGATGGAGCGCACCTCCCCGAAGAACACAAAGGCTTTAACTGAACACAGCCAACTTTATAAAGCCTTTCATTGGACACACACACTCTCCTCCCTCAGCAGTAATCCACATCCCATAATTGCATTTGGCTGCATTTGGAGTTAAAGAAAAAAAAGCACTCTTCTGCTTTGTGCCTTCAGCATCTCTCTCCATTAACTCGCTTCCAAAGTCATCAACAAGGCACAAACGGCGAAACGCCCGTCGCCACAGACGCTGAATAGACCTGAACTGGAGGAGAAAAGCACTTTACGCTATAAAGACAAACAGGAAGTGAGCGTGAACGCAGCCCAAACAGCTGCTCATTTGTATATTTGTGCCTCTTGTGTCGCGTTTGTAATGATTCATTTTCTGTGAATTTGTTCTGTAACCCTGCGGCTGTGATTGGTCTTTCTCCTCTTGACTGAAAACCCTCTTCACTGCGTCTTTTCAGTCGCAGCCTCGTCCTCGTCTTCTTCTTCTTCTTCTTCTTCTTCTTCTTCTATGGTGGAAGTGTAGTGGTGAAGAGCGAAGGTGAAGGAAGTGTGATCAAACTTTGCAGTTATCTTACTGTGTGTTTATTGTATGATCATTGTTTTGTGGTGTTTGTGTAGTGTTAGTGTACGTTTAGTGTAGTTTTCTGTGTGTTTTCCGTGTCTCGTGGCGGGGATGGCGTCCCCAGGGACGCCGCCGATGTCCCTGAGACATGGCGTCAGGCTGGTGCCACAGCTCAGCTCCACAGTGGAGCAGGTGCTGTTAGCCGTGGGGGAGCAGGTAGGACACGGGAACATCTCCTACGCTTCCCGCATGAATAAAGCGCTGGTGATATTCTTTAAAGATCCGGACTCTGTAACTGAGCTCATTGAAAGCGGGGTAACAGTAGAGGAGGAGTTTCTTCAGGTCTCCCCGCTAGCGGTAGCTTCTACCCGGATCACCGTGTCCGGAGTCCCTCCGTTCATCCCCAATGAAGCTCTGGAGCGAGAGCTGAGGCGCTTCGGGAGGTTTGCGAGTGGGTTCCGGGCGGTGGGTCTGGGATGTAGAGACCTGAAGCTGAAACATGTCCAGTCTCTGCGGAGACAAGTGTTTATGTTTCTGGACGCTGAGTCGCAGACACTGGACGTGTCTTTCCGGGTTCGACATGAGGAGCAGTTTTATATGGTGTACGCGAGCTCAGGAAGCATGAAATGTTTTCAATGTGGAGAAGTGGGACATAAAAAAGTTACGTGCCCGCACGGAAGAAGGGCGGGGGGGGCCGCTGGGGCGGAAGGAGGGGAGGGCAGCGCCGGGGTGACTAAGCCTGCGTGGGGACGGTCGGCCGGTTCTGCTGCGTCCTCTGAGGCTGCTGGTCCGGCTGCTGCTGGGCCGGCTGCGTGGGTCGGTGGTGGCGGTCCGGGGGGGTCCGGTGGTGGCGAGTCCGGGTGCTGGGGTCCGGCGGTGGCGGGTCCGGGTGCTGGGGTACGGAGGTGGCGGGTCCGGGTGCTGGGGTCCGGCGGTGGCGGGTCCGGGTGCTGGGGTCCGGCGGTGGCGGGTCCGGCGGCTGCCGGGCCTGCTGCGGTGGGTCCGGCGGTGGCGGGTCCGGGTGCTGGGGTCCGGCGGTGGCGGGTCCGGGTGCTGGGGTTCCGGCGGTGGCGGGTCCGGCGGCTGCCGGGCCGGCTGCGGCAGGTCCGGGTGCTGGGGGTCCGGCGGTGGCGGGTCGGGTGCTGGGGTTCGGCGGTGGCGGGTCCGGCGGCTGCCGGGCCGGCTGCGGCAGGTCGGGTGATGGGGTCCGGTGGTGGCGGGTCCGGGTGCTGGGGTTCCGGCGGTGGCGGGTCCGGCGGCTGCCGGGCCGGCTGCTATGGGTCCGGGTGCTGGGGTCCGGCTGCTGGGGGGCGCAGAGGTTTCCTCGGCTGGGCCTGTCTCAGAGGCCGAGTTGAGGGGACTGAGTCCTTGGTAGGGGTGGAGAAGAGAAGTGACAAACGGGTAGCAATAGAAAAGGTGAGTTTTGCCAACGTGGAGCAGGAGACGCAGGGGGGTCCTGCACAGCAGGCAGAGCCGGTACAGGCTGAAATAGACAGCAGTCAGGTCAGTGAGATGGACGTCGAGGAAGAATACGAATCTGATAATGTTTCTGTAACAGACAGCGTCTCCCTAAGCACTGATTTATATTCGTTAAAGGAGTTGAACGAGTTTCTTGATGACTCCTTTGGCAGATCAGTGGAGGTAACTGATTACTTCCCAGATATAAAAAGTTCATCCAGACAGTGGCACCCTCCAGAAAGTGGTAGGGACCGACCTCCTGGATGGGAAGAGAAGGTACAGGCTCAGGAAGCACGTGACTGCGGCAAGGAAAGGTCTCTCATGTAATGTAAGATCTAAGAGAATGAAAAGTTGTAAATAAAATTGACCATGATCATTCAACACTGGGTGTTTTCTATCTGTTGTGTATACCTGTTTGTCTTTTTACGCTGTATTCTTTATCCTCACATGGCATTAAGGGCAGCTTCACTAAATATGAGCGGGGTAGAAGTGCTCACAAGAGGTTTCTAGTATCAGAACTTTTTAAAGAGAAAAAGCTGGATGTTCTCTTTTTACAGGAGACCCACAGCGATTGCCTGAATGAGACAGACTGGGGAGTATGGTGGGGGGGGCAGCACGTACTCAGCCATGGCTCTAACCTGAGCGCTGGAGTCGCTGTTTTATTTTCTCACTCATTAAATATGAAAATTGTATCCAGCACAGAGATCATGGCAGGCAGGTTTCTGATTATAAGAGTGGAAATACACAATATTATTTTTAATTTGATCAACGTGTATGCACAAAACCAAGGTCCTGAGCGGGTTATCTTTTTACAGTATTAAAAACAAGTTGGGTAGTGTTGGTCAAGGGGTGTGTAATAATGGGGGATTGGAACTGCTGCACGGACGTCACTTTAGACAGAACAGGACAGGAGCTCCATCCTCAGTCCTCGTCTTTTCTGGGCCAGGCGGTAAAAGAGGCAGATCTAGTGGGGCGTGGAGGAGGAAACATCCTTCAACCAGGCAGTATACCTGGATCAAAATAACAGGCGGCAGGGTCAGTGCTGCCCGGCTGGACAGATTTTACATATCCGCTCCTTTTATCACCCGTGTGACAAACTGTCAAATCCACCCGGTTGGTTTCACAGACCATCATTTAGTTTTAGTAGAGCTGCTTTTATCTCCTGCTAGAAAGCCTGGATCCTTCTGGCATTTTAATGTTAAGCTCTTAAAGGATTTTAATTTCTGTGGGAATTTTAAACTGTTCTGGGCCAACTGGGGATCCAAGAAAGAGTCGTTTCCCTCCCTGAGTCAGTGGTGGGAGGTCGGCAAGGGTCAAATCAGGGTCTTCTGCCAGCAGTACACCTCCTACTCTACAGAAAACATTAAAAGAGCAATGGAGCAGCTCGAGGCAGATATAAAGGAGCTGGAGAGTGTAGCTACCAACACGGAGCAATTACTAGTGAAAAGGCAACAACTGAACTCCTTTCTCCAGGAGAAGGCCAAAGGAGCTCTGGTCAGGCCAGTTCAAACAATTAAGAGGCATAGACGCACCTACCACTTTCTTTTTAACCTGGAGAGATCCGTGGCCCAGGGGAAGCAGATGGTGTGTCTCCGGCTGCCGGGTGGGAACCTAACACCGGAACCAGCCGAGATGAGGAGACACGCGGTGGACTTCTATACCGACCTGTTTGGGGCAGAGGAATGTGACGGGAAGCTGTTGCCGAGTTGCTGCAGGACCTCCCACAGCTGAGTCCAGGTGAGCGAGACACCCTGAGCTCCGACATCACTCTGGAGGAGCTGACCACTGCAGTGGCACAGATGGCTGCAGGCAAGGCACCAGGTTTGGACGGATTACCGGCAGATTTTTTACAACATTTCTGGAGTATTATGGGACAGGACCTGCTGGATGTTTTGAAGGAGTCGTTTGGGAAAGGACTTCTTCCAGCCTCCTGCAGACGGGCTGTCATATCCCTCCTGCCAAAAAAAGGGGATCTAACCCTACTGAAAAACTGGAGACCCGTCTCTCTTTTATGTAGTGACTATAAGGTTTTATCTAAGGTGTTAGCGAATAGGTTTAAGGTTTTTATGGAAGTATTTATTGGTGCTGACCAATCGTATTGTGTACCAGGTAGGTCAATGAAGGACAATTTGTTTTTAATGAGAGACATTTTTGATGTGTGTACAACATATAATATTAATATTGGCATTATTTCCATTGACCAGGAAAAAGCTTTTGATCGTGTCGATCGGTCATTCCTGTTTGCCACACTGCAGGCTTTTGGTGTCGGGGAGCACTTTCTGTCCTGGGTGAAATTATTATATAATGATACGTGTTGTGTGGTGAAGGTGGGGGGAGGGCTGAGCAGACCGGTACCAGTTAAAAGAGGGATCAGGCAGGGATGCCCCATCTCAGGCCAGCTGTACAGCGTGGCCATCGAACCTCTCCTGTGTCGGCTCAGGGCTCGGCTGACAGGCCTGCGTCTGCCTGAGCTGGCGCAAAGCGCCCCTATAATAGTATCGGCTTATGCTGATGACGTAAACGTCCTTGTCCAGGGTCAGGGGGACATCCAGGAATTAGAGGGCAGTCTGGCAGTATATGGGAAGGCTACAACAGCAAAGGTGAACTGGGAAAAGAGTGGGGCCTGTGTGATTGGTCAGTGGGACGCAGGGAGAATACCCCGTCTCCCTGGTAACCTGACATGGGGAATAAGAGGGTTGAAAGTCCTCGGAGTACATCTAGGCAGTAAAGAAATAGAGAGGCAGAACTGGGAGGGAGTGCTGGGGAAGGTGCAAGCAAAGTTGTCTAAATGGAAATGGTTGCTACCCCAGCTGTCCTACAGGGGAAGAACTCTGATAGTCAATAACCTGGTTGCAGCATCCCTGTGGCACAGACTCCAGGTGCTTACTCCTCCACCGGGACTCATGGAACAACTGCAGAGGCTGCTGGTGGACTTCTTTTGGTCAGGTCATCACTGGGTGCGGGCGTCCGTTTTGTACCTCCCTGTGGCAGAGGGGGGACATGGGTTAACGGACATCATCTCCAGGACAGCTGCTTTTAGACTGCAGGCAGCCCAGAGGCTGCTGTACGGCTCCCACTGTGTTGGTCGGCTGTGGCACGCCTGCTGCTCTGGAGAGCCGGGGGCCTCGGGTATGATAAGCAGCTGTTCCTGATGAACTCTCCTCAGCACAAAATGACTGGACTCAGTTGTTATTATACCTCGGTGATAGATGCCTGGAGGACTCTCAGCTTCACTAGGCCTCCTGACCCCACGCCTGGGATGTGGCTCTTTGAGGAGCCACTGTTTGACAATGGGTTCCTGGCTGACTCGGTCCTAACATCAAATACGGTAAAAACAAGTTCAGGGAGGCAGGTATAGTAAAGCTGGGCCACCTGACACGGACATCAATTGAGAGGCTGGCGGTGGTGACGGGGATAAGATCCACCAGAGTGCTGCGGAGCCTCGTGGACGAGTGTGGCAGTCACTGCCCCAGCCTCTTCGGACCTTCGCCCAGAGCCAAAGTCAGGCTGACCAGTGGACAAAAGTAAAGGAGTACAGGTTTCCTATCCTGGATGTGAGTCCTGCTGTGGGGGAGTGGAGAGAAGAAGCGGCCAACTGCTAACCCTCAGGACTCCAGCACTGGGCAGCTTCAACACCTCTGGAGAAACAGCTGTACTGCAGCTGTGTGAAGGTCCTGAACCGCCGCTCTCTTACAGGAGTCAGGAGTCGAGATGGACTGAGGTGTTTGACTCAGACTCTTCCCTAGTGGCAGTTGGCGGGTCCTGTATAAACCTCCTGTGGAGAAACGGATGGCAGACATCCAATGGAGGATTATACATGGAGCTCTAGCTACAAACAGATACAGAGCTCACCTGGACCCAAGCACTGAGGGGGGGTGTCCTTTCTGCTCACTGCCAGAGACCCTAGAACACTTAGTAGTGTCCTGTCCCCGATTAGCGGGCACTTTTGAACAGCTGCGGGAGTGGGTGGGGGGTTTAGGAGAGGTTTTCTCTGTGCCACTCTTTGTGTTTGGACCCGGGTACACAGCAAGGAAAAAACACACAATGGTTTTGATGAATTTTATCTTTGCGAATGCAAAAATAGCGATTTGGATAAGTCGCAAGAACAAAATGGCTGGGGGAGGCTGGACTGATCCACTGCGCTGTCTGAGGGGTTTGGTGGCAGCTCGGCTGAAGATAGAACATGCGTACTTCACACTGACGGGCAATTTGGAGGGTTTCAGGGCTGTGTGGGGTGTTGGACAGGTCCTGTGCTCACTGGGGGACAGCCAGTCTCTGGTTTTAAATTTTTAGCAGGAAACATTTTAACTCTAGTGTTGGTGTATGATGTGTGTGTGTGTGCATGAAAGGAGTTATCCTTTTCTGTTCACATAGTTGGATAATTAGGTTTTATTTGACAAATGTGTCATAATTAAAGTTATTCAAAAGTCTTCTTCTTCTTCTTCTTCTTCTTCTTCTTCTTCTTCTTCTTCTTCTTCTTCTTCTTCTTCTTCTCGCCTGCTTCTGTTTGATTAAAGACAAAGACAGACGCCATCTTCTCCTTCTGGAGACACTTGAGGGTTTGGTATTTTTAACAGTCGGCGTCTTGTTGGCAAACTAAGCAGCAGTGAAAGAAGATTCAAAAGTGACACCTGCAAACAATCCACTGAAGAGGCTGGAGACTGAGTCCGTCCATCTGTCCAGGACTTTGGTTCCATCACATGTAAAGAAGGAGCCATGTACCAATATGTCCACTTAGAGAGACAATGAGATTCAAGAGCTTCTGGTGACAGGAACCAAGATGTGCTGCAAACAAGAAGGTGTTATAACTGTATTTATACGTTATGTTCTTCCTCCTGCATGCTGCACCTCCCTGACCTGAACGCTGCGGAGATGTTTGTGTTGTTGTGAGCTCGTCAGACCAGAGAATCTCCTGCTGCGTGAAAGACAAACTCCAGACAATGTCCGGATGTCTCTGTGCGGACATTTCACGGAGCTCGTGTCTGAAAACGACTTTAAAGATATTTCACTTCTCAGCCAAAAGGCCTCTGTGGGTCTGTACCTGTGTTCAGAGTCAGGAAGTCAAACTGCAGGTCAATGAAACCTGCTCCAGTGGGTCATCGTGTGTAAAACTACAAACGTTCAACAAACAGAAGCAGCTCAAATCTTACAGTAAAATGTAACTTTGCTTCTATAATTAACATAAAAATAACGTCAAGGTATGTAAATTCTTGTCTGTGAAAGATGTCTGTGCTAAAAGTAATAGAGTATATTACTAGTCAACAGAAAAGTAATTGGATAGTTACTTTACATCTGTCACCTGGACTTGAAGGAGCTGACGCCATCAGGTGGTTGAGCTCGTTTCGTGCACGTGAACCTTTCGGTGTCTTTCCTGTGATCTGCCTGTGAAGTGGCCTCGTGGTTCATTGTGAGTCGCTGCATCCACGGCAGCGTCTCCTCCTCATCGGGATGAATTTTAATTAGCGCTACATTCTTGAAGATCCGCGATTTAATGAACAAAACGCTCGCGCGTGTCGCCGCCGCCGCCGCCGCTTCTTCTTCTATCGCTCCCACCGATCACACATTAGAAAAGGAAACTTAATTAAAAAGATATCACAAAAGGCTGAGGGGCTAAACTCGCCTTTTCAATTACACTTTGTTTGTAGGTTTAAAGCTCTCAATCAGCAAATATCCCAGCGGCCGCCTCAACCTGAACGCTCGCTATCTGTCTTCCTGCCGACGGTTCAATGACCAGAGCAGGTCTGAGCCTCCGCCTGTGAACAATGGAGACGATGGCGTGTCCTCATTCCGACTGTGCAGCTGCACAACGAGTCTGATCCTCATTCACATCAGAGCTCAGATGCTTTTCAGACGGGAAACACTGTAGTGACTGCTTTTGGTCTTGGTCTCCAGGGGGCAGCAGAATCAGTATCAACGTATTACTGATACTTATACTTGAATACGACCAACAACTGTATATATAGATAATCAGTGACTGAATATAAAGTCAGTGAGTGTATATATGACTCGTTAGTGAAGGATATACAGTCCATTGGTTTTCCTTGTTATTGAATAGTTGTAACTCTCTCATCATATCAGTTTCTTTGTGTTAAACTCCATCAGTTTGTCCTGTTACTGTTTTTCTCTGTTTCCCTCATTTGTTTCTTTAACACAATCTTAAATAAATAACCAATTTTCACCAGA
The DNA here is from genome assembly GCF_022539355.2 of Hippoglossus stenolepis. Classification (NCBI taxonomy): domain Eukaryota; kingdom Metazoa; phylum Chordata; class Actinopteri; order Pleuronectiformes; family Pleuronectidae; genus Hippoglossus; species Hippoglossus stenolepis. Next base: position 27,214,253 of record NC_061489.1, on the reverse strand, counting down.
ATCATTTGGTCTATGATGCATTTTGTGGAACTGATATGAATTCACACTGTATATACGGTAACTTATATGAGGTTTCTTTCTGTTCGTATATGTTTTGGAAAGTGTGTAAGGGATTTTCTAAGGAGGAAATATGATGCAAAAGGTTAAAATCCCTCCTCAGAGCTACGGCCTCACGTCAGCGCCTGAAACAACTCCACACGTTTGATACGGACCTTTCCAGGAACAAATTAACAAATGAAAACTGGGCACTTTTCTTCAGACGACAGCCGCAGAGTCTCTTCGTATTTCATTTAATTTCTTTGAAGTAATAAAACACCTGCAGTGCGACATTAAAGTGATATTCTAATAAGAGGCAGAGGCAGCGGAGGGAAGACAGGAAGCTGCAGAGTGAAGGCTGATTTGTGGAGGATGCCTCGCAGCGGTGATCCCTCCTCCTCTGCAGCTCGTCAGGGTTTGATGTGGCAGAGCGAGGCGAGCGGCGGCGTTCAGCATCTCTTAAGGTAGCGAGAGAAAGAAGGTCATTTCAGGGCCGACTAATTTCTCCATTATAGGTGCACAATTATCTCAGTGTGACTGTGAACACAGATAGGGAGATATCAGAGAGGTGAGAAGAAGGGATGAGCGAGGCCCTGTTACTGAGAGAGAGAGAGAGAGACGGGGGAGCGCTTAAGAAGTTTCTCATCTCTTAATTGCGATCAGCGAGGAGAGTTTAGCTGATTAATCTGCTCAAGGACACAAACTGAGGCTGGTGTTTGTGAGACTCTCTCTCCGACTGTCTGTCTGAATTCTTCTTCACCAGAGGAAACACAACGAGGTTCCAGTCGAGCTGAGACATGACGACTGGAATCAGGATGTGATTCATGCACATTAACATACATACAAAACACTTTGCTCATGGGTTTGCATGATAAATTCATCAATATGATAAATCTGACAAGTATCATTGTATGATTTCGGTCACTATGAATAAACAGGCTCAACCAGATCAAACACATCAATCAGATGATATTTCACTTCATAATAATAAGATTGAATCTGAAGTGAAGAGTCGAAGGTTTTGATTTGTTTGTCTAACTACGAGTCCAAAGACGAGTCATCGAGTCTTATATGTTATTTATCTCTGAGGGTTTGAGGCTCTGTGATAAAATAAGAACTCTGAATGTAAATAGAAACATCTTCTACTTTTGTGATGACAGAATAAGTTTCATCCAATTATCCAGATTAAAAAACATATGATGGGTTCATCCTTAAGCCACGCCCATGAGGCAAAGCACTGTGACGCCACCTGCTGGTTGTGAGCTGCAGCTCTGAAGCCTCAGTTGGACTGTTCAGCGCCATCTTGGTTTTTTGAAACCAGAAGTAACCTTATTTGGAGGTACGGGGGGTGGAGCCTATAAGAGAGCTTGAGGACACTCTGGTATTCCGACTATACACCCTATAACCCTATACAGAGGAAACAATAGACTCCATCTGGTTTAATAGAACCCTGCTCGGCTGATACAAACAGGGCAGGAACAGGTGGAGAACAGGTGGAGAACAGGTGGAGAACAGGTGGAGAACAGGTGGAGAACAGGTGGAGAACATGTGGAGAACAGGTGGAGGAACATGTGGAGAACAGGTGGAGAACAGGTGGAGAACAGGTGGAGGAACAGGTGGAGAACAGGTGGAGAACAGGTGGAGAACAGGTGGAGGAACAGGTGGGGAACAGGTGGAGAACAGGTGGAGAACAGGGCAGGAACAGGTGGGAAGGTGGAGAACAGGTGGAGAACAGGGCAGGAACAGGTGGAGAACAGGTGGGAGGAAGGAGAACAGGTGGAGAACAGGTGGAGGAACAGGTGGAGAACAGGTGGAGGAACAGGTGGAGAACAGGTGGAGAACAGGTGGAGAACAGGTGGAGGAACAGGTGGAGAACAGGTGGAGAACAGGAGAACAGGGCAGGAACAGGTGGAGAACAGGTGGAGAACAGGTGGAGAACAGGTGGAGGAACAGGTGGAGAACAGGTGGAGAACAGGTGGAGGACAGGCAGGAACAGGTGGAGGAACAGGTGGAGGAACAGGTGGAGGAACAGGTGGAGAACAGGTGGAGGAACAGGTGGAGGAACAGGTGGAGAACAGGTGGAGAACAGGTGGAGAACAGGGCAGGAACAGGTGGAGAACAGGTGGAGAACAGGTGGAGGAACAGGTGGAGAACAGGTGGAGAACAGGTGGAGAACAGGTGGAGAACAGGTGGAGGAACAGGTGGAGAACAGGTGGAGAACAGGTGGAGAACAGGTGGAGAACAGGTGGAGGAACAGGTGGAGAACAGGTGGAGAACAGGTGGAGAACAGGGCAGGAACAGGTGGAGGAACAGGTGGAGAACAGGTGGAGAACAGGTGGAGGAACATGTGGAGAACAGGTGGAGAACAGGTGGAGGACAGGGCAGAACAGGTGGAGGAACAGGTGGAGGAACAGGTGGAGGAACAGGTGGAGAACAGGTGGAGAACAGGTGGAGGACAGGGCAGGAACAGGTGGAGGAACAGGTGGAGGAACAGGTGGAGAACAGGTGGAGAACAGGTGGAGGAACAGGTGGAGGAACAGGTGGAGAACAGGTGGAGAACAGGTGGAGGAACAGGTCAGGAACAGGTGGAGAACAGGTGGAGAACAGGTGGAGAACAGGTGGAGGAACAGGTGGAGAACAGGTGGAGGAACAGGACAGGAACAGGTGGAGAACAGGTGGAGAACAGGTGGAGGAACAGGTGGAGAACAGGTGGAGAACATGTGGAGAACAGGTGGAGAACAGGTGGAGAACAGGTGGAGGACAGGTGGAGAACAGGTGGAGAACAGGTGGAGAACATGTGGAGGAACAGGTGGAGAACAGGTGGAGAACATGTGGAGAACAGGTGGAGAACAGGTGGAGGAACAGGGAACATGTGGAGAACAGGTGGAGAACAGGTGGAGAACAGGTGGAGGACAGGTGGAGAACAGGTGGAGAACAGGTGGGGAACAGGTGGAGGAACAGGTCAGGAACAGGTGGAGAACAGGGCCACAGTTTTTATTTTTAAAGTGAAGTAGGTGAGGCTGTGGAACAGGAAGTGTGTTTGGATAACAATCTGTTTGCCTTCATTGAGTCTTGTTAGCGACCGGTGTGATCATCCCACTGCTCCTGCTTCCTGACGGCGACACGAGAAGCAGCTTCACTGTGTTCTCCGTGAGCTCAGCCATTAAAAGTCTAATAATAATTGCTGAGCAGAGCAGCAGCTTCCTCCCATCTGAGTTTAATAAGCGTTGTTATTTAATGCCTCAGTTATTTAAATGGGTTCAGTCAGCTCTCTGCAGTCAGAGCTCGTTGTGTCTCTCCCGGTGTCGTGCTGTACAGTGTCGAGCAGCGTGAGTGTGGATGTGCTTCATTTATAAGAATGTGTTGTGTTGTGGTTTGATGAAGCTGCTGCCTGACACTTTGCTGCAGGGCTTCTTTCTAACTCGATGCAGATTCAAACGACCTCAGCTGAGCTGCAGTTTGAATGTTGAACTCGGAGCTCGTCCACAGTTCTGAAGCTGCCGACTGATTATTATTATTAATCACGCAAAATCATCTGAAATATCAAAATGTAGAGTTTAATAATCCTGATTTGTCACAAGTTAAATTGCTGAGTTAAGTTTATACAATGATATGCAGCTCAAGGGCATTTCTGTGTGTACACTTATAAAACTGTTCTTCATCTTCGTGAAGTCACAGCAGGTCGATGGCTCATTAAACTCACCTGTTGTGACTCCGTTAGCAGGGAAGTGTGTGAACTGTTGGTTTTACTGGGAGTCGAACTGTTCTGAGAGCAGTTCAGTTTGAAACAGTGTCTGAGGAGCTTTAAACAGTTAAGAACAGAAGTTCCCTCGGTTCCCTCTGCTGATCTCACCTCTTTGCTTCTCTCGCTCGTGGATTTTCAGGATTCAAGGAGTCGAGTCGTCCTGTGAAAAACGTTCCTCCTTCTTTATCCTGTTTCCTTTCCTGCTCCTCCAATTAGAGAACTCTCCCAGGATGCAATGCAACATTTGTCTCCATTAGTAATGTAGGTTATGAGGAGAGAGCCGTGCATCGAGGGTAAAGCCCCGGTGAAAACTTCCTGGAAGCCTCATACAGATATCCAATTACAAGTGTGGGCCGTACAGTAGAGAGGAGGCCGGAGAGAGATCCCCGCCCCGCTGCAGCTCGTTCTGCTGATTTCAGCAAACACTATAAATCACACAGTCTGAGCATCGATTAGCTCGGCCGCCATTATTGTGACTGCTGCACGCCGAGCAGGGCGGGGTTACACAATCTCCTCTGAGGAAACACAAAGCTCTTCAGTCCGGGTCGCTCTGAGCCGGGCGGGGGGCGCTCGGCTTTTTAAAAGGGGAATAAACAGCAAGGATCTGAATCAGTGTGAGACGCCCTCTGAGGAATAACACATACATGTTCACACGGGTCTCACATGTACAGAAACAACACAACGCCCCCTGACACACAATCAAGTCATGAATCATAATCTCTGCAGTGTTTTCTTATAAACACACAATACTGTGGAGTGTACGACACACGAGTGTTGTGAATGAGGACGAGTCAGATTGTGTGTGTGTGTGTGTGTGTGCGTGCGTATGAGATGATCATGTATGTTCAATATGATCATATTCAATATATAATACATTGAATTCTATATGTTTTTACTTCCACTGTGCATTTGTTTGTTTGTTTGTCGTCAGTTGTTGTTGTTTGTCTCCTAACGGACACTTCCTGTGCAGCTGATGAGGACGTTGTCACTTTTCCAGCAGAGTTTGTATCAGTTATTATTGTTTTTCTACTTCTGATTGTGTGTAATTTAAACATAAAAAGGTGTGTGTGTGTGTGTGTGTGTGTGTGTGTTAGGCCCCTCCACCAGCTGACAGGTTCAGATCCGAGCTCAAAGACGAACCCTGAGCAAGGACGAAGAGTCGTCCCGTGTTAATCCTCCCGTGTGTTATCGGCGGCGTCACGGCGAGCTGCAGCCGTGCGTAGACAATCCTCTCTGAAACATACTGTATGTTCACACGCTGCTCGCGGGATTATCAGGTCACTGTTTGTCCAATATTTGTTCCAGCTGAGTGCGATACAGGATAAACTATCCATCCAAAACACACACACACACACACACAACATTTAAATCACAGTGAAAACAGAGCTTGTTAAAAGATTCACAAGTTCAAGATAAAAAAAAGTGTGTTACTGAAGGAAAATGCTAATTTATATGTTTCTTTTAAAATTCAAATTTCCTCCGATCAAACAAACAGCAGGAGGTGGAGAGAGAAACCGTCTGATTGTTAAAACTGAAGAAATGAGAAAGAAAACAAAGAACATATTTAGAAACGAACAGAACAAAACTAAACCTCATTAGATGAAGTCAAACAGGAAAATTTAAATTTAACACTATTCTCTCATAAAGTGGTTACTGTGCCGTGACTGGTTTTTTTTATGCATTTTTCAGTTTTGTGGATAAACTGTTTAAGTGTTGAGCACAAATATGTTTTTATTTATATGGACAAATGATAGTGAAACTACGCAAATATTAAAGTTTAAATTAAATCCATAAACCATCGTAATCACAGAATTCTCTAAACGATCATCTGCTCCAATCAGGGGCGTCTCAACAGAAGAGCCCCCCCCCCCCCGGAAGAGCTGATCCACAGTAACAACAATTTTAACGTTCTTAAATTCTATTTTTGCCTTTGTACAGAAAACTGAAACGACCAACGTCCTGATGGCTTTTCTGATTGAACGGTTCTTATAGATATTTAATAAACTGCAGCAAACAACCGACATCTTGACACCTGTGTGTGTTTGTGTGTTTCAAAAGCTTTCAGGCTGACAACTGGGAGCTGAGGCTGCAGGTCATCGTGTCCACGTTCTTCTGACTGTGTCACATCCTGTGAGTTCCTGTAGCATGAACGAATTCCAGCCTCTTTCCTTCTGGGAGGAGCGAGCGGTGCAGGTTCAGCGGCTCCGCAGCCTCCTCAGGATTTGTGTGTGTAGTGTTATTAGACCTCTGAGGGGGAAACAGGATGTATCAATCTGCAGAAACAGAGCTGAGTCGAGGTCGGCCGCCGCCCTCCTCTCTGCTGCCGCCGCCGCTGCCGAGTGATGGGACCAGTGGCGTGAACCCGTTGACAGGTCAATTATTCCCCCCGCTGAATTACAGCATATAATATCTAACCCAGCAGAGGGAGCACAGATGGAAACACCCCGCGGGGAAAATATGCCACTTCCTATATATTGAATCCCTCCCTGTCCTCCCCTTCCTCCCCTTCCTCCTCCCCCTCCTGCCACCGTGTTTCCCCGACGAAATCAAAGTTCACTCGCGGATATGCCGCCCGACGCCGTGGTCCTCTCTGTGAGGAATGGCCGACAAACACTCATAAGTCAACGATGCTGCTGCTGCTGTGGTTGTGTTTCAGGGAGTGTGTGACGCTGCTGCAGATGAAGACGGCTGCAGGCGGAGAAGTCCAACGTCAGGGGAAAGGGAAAAGAAACAGCTTTGTGTAAAAACAGCTCAGATACAAAATATGGAAAATATGAAAGAAAATAATTATGAAATATTGAATTGAAGCTCAAAGTCGCTGAGCGTCCTCCAGCGCGGCGGCTCGGCCTCGGACCGCTGACAGTTTGAGAAGGTAAGCATCGTTTCCCAGGTCGGACGAGGTGAAGCTGGGAGGAGGAGCTGCCGGCCAATCACCTCCAGACAAACCTCTGTCACACTTAGACTGACGAAAACAGTAAAAGACCAAACCAGGTCAGTGTCATAGACTCATTATAAAATGGACGTAGACTCGGGTCCAAAAGGTGAAGCCACTGTGCCTCAAACTTGTGTTCTCTCTCTGACCAGCAGGGGGCGACTCCTCTGGTAGTTTCTATAGAAGTTAGAAAGTGACTTCTCACTTTATAACGTCAGGAAACATTCAGGAGTTTCTGTCTCAGTCTCTAGTTTCAAGTCTTCTTCAAACAGCTGATGTTCATTTAGTGAATTATGATCATTTAGAGTCAAACAGACCATAAACGGGGGGGATACCACAGTGTGATTGACAGCTGGTACCGTCCAATGGGAGCAGGTGTCAGGTGTAGGGCTCGTTTCAAAGCGGCTGACGATGAATGCGTCCAACAGGTGGATCCAGACTATCCCAGGATTCTTTGCACTTTTGTCTGACAGACGAGTGACTGGTATTCAAAACGCTCGGCGAGCAGAGACACCAAAACGTCAGATGCTGGAACGTTTAAATCCAAGTATCAGGCTACAAGGTACAATACCAGCTCTGTTGCTAGGCAACAGCAGTAAGGGAAGAACAAGCTGAAATCCTCCGTAGACAAGACGGTCTCATTTTGGTCCTAGTGGCCAGGCTCCTCCCCCCTGCTCCTGGTTACTTCTGGTTTATAAAAACAAGATGGCGCTGGACACAATGAAAATAGAGGCTTTACAACAGCAGCTCACTGACCAGTGGGTTGATCCTGGGTCACTGGGAGGAACCTGAAGAGGAACCGAGACGCTCCAGAACCACGTGTGACGTCAAGTTACCAAACTCCTGCTGCTTCCGGACCCTGGTCTGCATCGTGCCCGTGGTCACACTGGAATCTCCGAGGCTGCATGAATGCATCAGGGATAAAAGTCAATGTTGATTTTTATCCTTAAGGCAAACAGCAGGAGCAGAAGTGCGTCACTCACATGATCAAATTGTTGAAGCTTTCAATGCACTCCTGACTCTACACACACAGCGTCTGGCCGACACCCAACACGCTGCTGCAGTTTAATCCTAATGTAAATGTTGGTGCGGGGACTGTGGCCTCCTGAGGAGCACAGTGATGGAGAGAAGGAATGAAAAGACAGGAGGAGGAGAAGCTGCTCCTCTGATCTAACCCTTCATTAGCTGCAGCGAAGCCTCCAGTCTGCGTCTCCCTGTGCTTTAATGATGGTATTTATCAGAAGCTGGAGTCCCGCTCTCCCTCAATCGCTCCTCAGCGTCTCCACGTGAACCTCTGCAACTTGTAAAAATGAGAATGTGTCTTTTATCATCGCAGGGTCTTCCCCCCCAACAGGCAAACAAAGTGATTTCCCCATTAAGGGGAAACAGGCAGCCCACTCACACACTCCTCCAGGCCACCGTACGAGTCGCTGCAAAGCTGCTGGAGCTGATTGGAGCTCCTCTGTGTTGAAGTGAGGAGGAGGAGGACTGACGGAGACGTCGTCTGTGGCCTCAGCTGATTGTTTTCTGTGTTGAAACCGTCATGTGGGGTTTAACCTGCAGGAGGGAAACATTAACAACGGAGCGCAGGAAGCATCAGATCATCAGATCATCAGATCATCAGATCATCAGCAGCACGATGATACTCAAATCGTCTGAAGGTCTGAACAAGAATTTAGTCTGACACACGAACGTCCTGATGTTATTTCCCCTCAACAAGGTTTCATGGGAGTTATTTTATTTTTATTACCAGATTTAGAGAAACACTGTTCACATACAAACCAGCAAATGTCATCGTATCTGCTGGACGTTCTTCAGCAGTCTGTTATTAACCTGGTGGTTTAGTGTAGGATCTCACCGTTGTAAAGCATCTTGTGATTTTATATGTTATAAAGTTTTCCCGCTGCTGCTTCAAGATCAGGGCAGATGCTCATTAGGAATCCTCCCTCCTCACCCCCCCCCGACCCGTCGACAATAAACGCCAATCACAAGTTTTCAGCTGCTGCCACAAACGAGACGAGACACATGAGGTCATCAGGGTGAAAGTGACCTGAACGATCCGACCACTGCTACAAGAAAATACTCTGTTATTAATGTTAAAGAGCTTTGAGTGGTCATCAGGACTAGAAAGTGTTTTATAAATACAAACCATTTACTATTGTTCTACAAATGGTTTTAATGTGTTTATATCTTTGAGTTCTTCCTTTCCTCTCTTCTTTCAGCTCTGAATTCTACTTTACTGTCAGAGCTCTTTCCTCCACTTTCATTTCATCCGAGACAGTTTGATTGTTTTATACATTAGCAGGAGTCCCGTCACAAGGCTGGTGGAGCTGCAGCCGATGGAGCTGCAGGGCGGAGCTGCAGCCGGCGGAGCTGCAGCAGAGACGAGCTGCAGCCGGTGGAGCTGCAGCCGGTGGAGCTGCAGCGGTGGAGCTGCAGCAGATGGAGCTGCAGCCGGTGGAGCTGCAGCCGGTGGCTCACCGATGGGCTGCAGCGGGCTGCAGCTCCTCTGCTGCTTTAGCTCGGGCATGTTTTGATCGTCCTTACAGACACTGTGAGACTGTGAACAGGCAGCGGTAGGTCACCTGCTGCCGTCCTTGAATGCAACACATATTAATGAGTGTGTGTGAATGAAGGAGCAGTGGCTGCCACCGCCGCTGCTGCCACCGCCGCTGCTGCCGCCGCTGCTGCTGCCGCTCGCTGCCACTGCTGCTGCTGCTGCTGCCGAGGTTCAGACCCACTCACATCAGCCCTCACACCTTTTTACCTGGTTCACCTCAGGGTTCGGAAGCCACTCACACTCATTTAGCTGCAGTTTGACCAGAGAACTACTCTGTCGGGGCCAGGTTTGGTGTCCGGCCCTCCATGACGTCTGGAGCTGGGTGTCTTTGTGACATTGCTTCGGCACTTTATCTCTGATTATGCCATTTAAACCGATTTCTCCTCTTTCTTTTTAGTGTATAAATTATTTTTCTGAACTGTGTCCCTGTGTGAAAGCTGCTGCGCTGCCTCGAGTGGAAGCTCGGGTAACAAGGTGAGAACGTCCTCAGGTTCCTGTGTGAGTGTAAATATAGTGATGAGGTTGATGGAACAGAGCAAAATAATATTTCATGTATCTCTAGTCTGACACACTGCATCACAAGTCTATTTAAACACAGGGACCAGGTGGGGGGGCTGGAAAAACATCATTACAGTTGTGTGTGTGTGTGTGTGTGTGTGTGTGTGTGTGTGTGTGTGTGTGTGTGTGTGTGTGTGTGTGTGTGTAGATATTGGCCGCAGGCTGCCTTTTCAGCTTCATGCAGGAAACCAACAGCAGAACATTTCCACTCATGTGACACAGACGATAATAATCCAGAGGATTTTCACTCTGTTCTTCATCTTTACACAAACGTGTGTAAACACTGCAGAAAAGAGGCTGAAGTATTTATATTTATAATGTGACGGAGCTGGCGTCGTGTAAAAGAATCCAACACACGTGGGTTATTAAAGATCTGAGGGAGCACGGACATAAAAAGTACATCAACCTGTTTCTAATTCCTGGTTAATTGGTCAATTTTTCTCTTTTCTCTCGACGTCACAACAAATAGAAACATTTGATCATGAGTTCAGAGTGTGTGTCTCTCAGACGTGTGTGTCTCTCAGACGTGTGTGTCTCTCAGACGTGTGTGTCTCTCAGACGTGTGTGTCTCTCAGACGTGTTTGTCTCTCAGACGTGTGTGTCTCTCAGACGTGTGTGTCTCTCAGACGTGTGTGTCTCTCAGACGTGTTTGTCTCTCAGACGTGTGTGTCTCTCAGACGTGTGTGTCTCTCAGACGTGTGTGTCTCTCAGAGACGTGTGGTTGTGATGAATTCACTCTGCCAGACAGAGCTGCTGATGTTAAACCTAAACTCCAGTATAATGGTTGTTAGCATCTGAGGCTACATCAACACTAAAATGTGGTCGTTTTTAACATATATCGCTTATTAAAATGAACAAAGACTCCGATTCCAGACAGAGAAGCTAATTCAGAAATACCTGAAACCCGTCTTCTCTCTCTGACCAGCAGGGGGCGACTCCTCTGGTGGTTTCTATAGAAGTCTATAGAAAGTGACTCCACTTCTCACTTTATAACGTCAGTAAACATTCAGGAGTTTCTGTCTCAGTCTCTAGTTTCAAGTCTTCTTCAAACAGCTGATGTTCATTTAGTGAATTATGATCATTTAGAGTCAAATCTCATTTACACTCAACATTAGCTACGTTGACGGAAACAGATGGAGCCTTGTGTCCCGAACTCTGGGTTCATTTTGTTTGTGTTCGTTCATATCATCTGAAAGTGAAAAATAAAATGAAAACGAAACAGATGAAATGGGGGTTAGTGAAGCCAGTTGTGCATGCGAGACGACCAATGGACACAAAGAAGAACATTTAAGAGAGACTGAGAAACTAAATGCATCAATATGATGTTACTTCTTTCGGGCGTAGGAGCGAAGAGCGGCTGTGGTCCGAACCCTCAACTCTGGTTCAGTTCTCACCGTGAACAACAGTGAACACGTTTAATGATCTAATTAATGAAGTTTCAGGATTTTTTTCCCAGTGTAGAAATAATACGAGTCTAAGAATAGAAGACATTTCGCCCTGCGCTGGTAAAACGTCTTCTTTAAGAGAACTCACCTGGGAGGACGCTTTCTGCAGGAGAGTGCACGGAGAACAAAAGAGATCCGTGACGAGCGAGCAGGGACCGCCAGGAGCCGCGTCCTGCTGGGACTGGTCCCACAATGCACTTGGGGGAGAGACGGACGGGAAGAGATGTTCAGATTATCTTTTTTCCCAGTACAGCGAGGGTTATTGGGCAGCTGCTCGCGGCGAGGGCGAAGGGAAGAAGAAGAAACAGCCTCTTCTGGGGGTCTGGGTGGAGGGGCCCAATAGCAGTGTGTGTTTATGTGGGAGAATATAAATGAGCTTCTTCCCTCGGGACGGCGAGCTGGGCCAATTATTTCTTCTTGGGGAAAACACTCGCGGAACGATAGAGAGACAGAAGAAGAGGCAGAGATGAAAGAAGAAGAAGATCAAATTTGCCTTTTTGCTCGATTCATCACAGCGTCGAGCTTTGTGTCGCTGCAGTTTGTTCCTGTGATGGAGGAGAGGATGTACTGAAACACACACACACACACACACACACACACACACACACACACACACACACACACACACACACACACACACACACACACACACACACACACACACACACACACACACACACCTTCCATTAACCGCTGAAGTGTCCTTGAGCAACACAATGATAACACTGAGCACACAGCTCCTCTGACATCTGAGTGCTCTGTGTAGACGTAAAGACAAACCACTACATTAAGACTCACTGGTAGAACTGTACTCACAGTAGTATTTATAGAAATATTAACAATACTTTCAGACAGTAAACACCTCCTCCTCCATGTCAGCAGATGGGACATGGAACAAAGCAGACGTTGTAATGTTTGTAAAGATGTTTCTGTGATTTCAGCTCGTTCTTATCTCACTGATGTTTGTTCAAGTGTTTCTGATCAGTTTGGTTTGAATCAGTTATTTGATGATATAAAAACAGACGTGATGATTGACAGCTGGGACTGACTCCTGATTGGTCACACACGTGTATCTGCAGGACCTCGATACCTCAGCTCCGCCCTCTTGATGGCGACTGAACAAACTCCAAAGGACGTTAACACGTGTCTGTGACGCTGTGACTTCATCTCTGTACGACGGGAGGAGGTGGATCTTTATTTACAGCACTGAACTCTACAACCTCACCTGTGTAGCCTGGTATACGTGTGAAGACCTCACGCTGCGTGCTTCACTCGGTTCGACTGTACGTCTCCACGGTGACGTTACAGACTGATTAACCGTCTCTTCTCCCCGGTGACAGAGAAGAAGAACTTGATTTCCTCATAGTGGTTTTTTGCAGCTAATATAAATTTGATTTACTGTGTGTGGCGCAGCGCGGTGAATATGATCCCACATCATTTGCCTTCAAGTGTTACTAATTTCCAGCCATTAATTCTGGAGGAATGAGAAAACAGATACGAGAAGGGAAGCAGCCGCAGCAGTGGGGGGGGTAGAGGAAATAACAGCAAAATGGTTCAATTAGCTCGTCAGTTTATGTCTTGAAATCAGATCCATTTTTCATCATGTGCATAGATTATCTGCGTTTAATTTCTCTCCAGCTGCAGCGTAACGTGGAGGAGAAGTTGCAGCATGAAGCTGCTGCCGGACGAGGAGCCGTGAAGGAGGAGTCGATCCTCCGAGGGCTCCAGGAATCTGCTCTGCACTTTTACAGCTGAAGACACCAACCAGAGAAACGAAAGCACGGCAACTATGTATTTATCGTTCAGAGAATAAAATATCATAGAGAAATTTGCCCATTTTCAGATTGACCTTCTACAAGATGGACGAAGGGGGCGGGGCCTGAATTGAGACACAGCTACTGAGAGACACTAACAGGACTTTATAAGAAGTAGAACTCTTCTTCAGGCGGATGCACATCAATCAACTAGATACTTGAATCATGGATCTTAGTGCAGACGAGCACGAACAGTGTTGACGAGGCAGAGATGTGTAGTTACTTGTCCTTTATCGAGGGAAACCAGGTCAAACTGAGGATGTTTCATTCGCTGGATGATTCGTGTCGATGTTAGATTTTATTTACGTAAAGTTAAACACCAGCGGACGTGGTTTCCCAGATTATTAACTATTATTTACCGTTGTTCTTTTCTTCAAGAGAACAAGAGAAGCTGAAGATACAGAAAGTCAGCAACTCCTGATACTGCAGGCTCAAAACAACATGGAGGGTGACACACACACACACACACACACACACACACACACACACACACACACACACACACACACACACACACACACACACACACACACACACACACACACACATTCCTCTCAGCCACTCATCACCTTTGTGTGTTCACTCTCTCTGAAGAACAACCTGTGTCCTTGCTCTCACAGTCAAAAGTACAGTGGAAATGATTATATCACATTTCTAATTTATTGTCGGAGCTTTTAAAAGTTTTAGAGGTTTTTGTACTTAGAAGTTGTACACAGTGTTAGCAAACAGTGTGCACACACACACACAGACACACACACACACACACACACAGACACACACAGACACACACAGGGAACGCTCTTAGTGTTACCACATATTATTACTAATTCATCAGTGTTCGAGCTGCAGCTTTTAAAAGTTTGAAAAGCTTGGTTTTCTGAAGGTGTGTTTTGTGAGCAGCACAATCAGCCTCCGGCTTCACTTTGTAAAACAAGCTGCTCCCTCTGCGACCTTAACCTGCATTATTTACCCAGAATGCACTGTGTTTGCCACAGTAACAAAAGTAATCTGAATCCAAAGGTCAGCGTCAGCAGGTGGAGGAGAGGAGGAGGTTGTCAGGGCCGCAGGCGAGTGTTTGTGGAGCTGAGGATCAACGTGAGGAAGAGGAAACAGGAAGTGAGACACGTGTCACCTCTAATGAGATAATGCTTCCTCATTATCTCGTCGTCACAAAGGTAACGGCTCCCTCCCCTGGTGGCTGTGGATATTATGACTAGTCACTCGTCATGTGATGCGTTCAAGGAGCCACAACGGCGACGGTTGATTTGTTTCACGTGTGAAACCAATAATGACTTGAACCACGTGTTTACAGTTGTGACCATGACGATGAACATCCTGTAGCTTATTTTAGTCTGGACAACTTCTTCTCATAAATCTGACTCCATAGTTTCCATACATTTCATCTACTGATAGTTTAATAGTTAATTACAATAAAGGGAAACAAATTATTCACAACCTCCTCAGTGATTCCACTCAAACTCAAAGTCTCAGTTTTCAGACTCTGGTTCTTCAGACTGGAGTCGGTTCTTTATCCGTTTTATCTCGTTAGCAAACAGAACTCCCACAGAGACACACACACACAGACACACACACACAGACACACAGACACACAGACAGACACACAGAACACACACACACACACACAGACACACACACACACAGACACACACACACACACACAGACACACACACACAGACACACAGACACACACACACACACACACACAGACACACACACACACACAGACACACACAGACACACACACACACACACACACACACAGACACAGACACACAGACACAGACACACACACACACACACACAGACACACACACACACACACACACACACACACACACACAATCGACCTCACTAATGTCTCCTCTTGCTACAAGTCACAGACCAAACACAATTTTCTTTTATTGTTATTTCATATCTTCTGACATATTAGATTTGAACAGCAATGAAAATAAAAACCCAGGTCACCAAACAACAGGAATCAACAATATAAACAATTCTAAATCCTGTCGTCTGAATCCCATCAACACACGAGGCTCCTCACTGCTAAAGCAATTCTGAGATGTAACGATGCTGCACAAACTGAAGACGCCTCGTTGTGCAGCTCGCTGAGATTTCATTAGACAGAAAAATAATGACGGGGTGAATTCGGGTAATGTGGGACATTGGGTAATCTGGGACGTTGGGTAATGTGGGACATCGGGTAATCTGGGACATTGGGTAATGTGGGACATCGGGTAATGTGGGACATCGGGTAATGTGGGACATCGGGTAATCTGGGACGTTGGGTAATGTGGGACATCGGGTAATGTGGGACATCGGGTAATCTGGGACATTGGGTAATGTGGGACATCGGGTAATGTGGGACATCGGGTAATGTGGGACATCGGGTAATGTGGGACATCGGGTAATGTGGGACATCGGGTAATGTGGGACATCGGGTAATGTGGGACATCGGGTAATCTGGGACGTTGGGTAATGTGGGACATCGGGTAATGTGGGACATCGGGTAATCTGGGACGTTGGGTAATGTGGGACATCGGGTAATGTGGGACATCGGGTAATATGGGACATTGGGTAATGTGGGACATCGGGTAATATGGGACATTGGGTAATGTGGGACATTGGGTAATGTGGGACATGCGGGTAATCTGGGACATCGGGTAATGTGGGACATTGGGTAATGTGGGACATTGGGTAATCTGGGACGTTGTAATGTGGGACATTGGGTAATCTGGGACATTGGGTAATGTGGGACATCGGGTAATGTGGGACATTGGGTAATATGGGACATTGGGTAATGTGGGACATTGGGTAATGTGGGACATGCGGGTAATCTGGGACATCGGGTAATGTGGGACATTGGGTAATGTGGGACATTGGGTAATCTGGGACGTTGGGTAATGTGGGACATTGGGTAATGTGGGACATTGGGTAATCTGGGACGTTGGATAATGTGGGACATTGGGTAATGTGGGACATGCGGGTAATCTGGGACATCGGGTAATGTGGGACATTGGGTAATGTGGGACGTTGGGTAATCTGGGACGTTGGGTAATGTGGGACATCGGGTAATGTGGGACATCGGGTAATGTGGGACATCGGGTAATGTGGAACATCGGGTAATGTGGGACATCGGGTAATGTGGGACATCGGGTAATCTGGGACGTTGGGTAATGTGGGACATCGGGTAATGTGGGACATTGGGTAATGTGGTACACGGGTAATCTGGGACGTTGGGTAATGTGGGACATCGGGTAATGTGGGACATCGGGTAATATGGGACATCGGGTAATGTGGGACATTGGGTAATGTGGGACATCGGGTAATGTGGGACATCGGGTAATGTGGGACATTGGGTAATGTGGTACATCGGGTAATCTGGGACGTTGGGTAATGTGGGACATCGGGTAATGTGGGACATCGGGTAATGTGGGACATCGGGTAATGTGGGACATCGGGTAATATGGGACATTGGGTAATGTGGGACATCGGGTAATGTGGGACATTGGCTAATGTGGGACATTGAGACATAGAATTTAGTGACATCTAGTGGTGAAGTGTCAAGTTGCAGCTGAAAACCCCTCAACTCACCCTCTGCCTCCAAACAAGAATTTAGATGAAACACACAAATTAAAACATCACTAGATTATTTAATAATCAATAGATTCATTTCACATGAATCCTACACTGAACCTTTACACTGAAGTATTAAATATCCAAAATCTAACTTCAACCTAAACATAAACTTCATCCAAACCTTAACTTTACTGAAACATTATCAGAAAACTTAATGATCTATGTTATAGAAACTAAGACAAAACCTTAATATGACTGTGTAAACAGATTCAGGTCCCCATAACATGAGTAATACCTGGACTACGCACACACACACACACACACACACACACACACACACACACACACACACACACACACACACACACACACACACACACACACACACACACAGGTAATCCCTGGGCTCAGCTCTGAGCTCTCTGTATAATCGCGGTCGAAACCTCAGTGTGTGTCCACACCTCCACGGCTGGTTAAATCCTATTGGCTCAGGCAGCTAGAGCAAATAACCATTTAACACACTCACACTGCAACTGTGTGTGTGTGAGCATATGTGTGTGTGTGTGTGTGTGAGCATGTGTGTGTGTGTGTGTGTGTGTGTGTGTGTGTGTGTGAGCACCATCACAATGTGACCAAACAATTGTCTCTTTGTATTTACTGGGAGGATGTGTTGATGTTAAAAGGGCAGTTGCCAGCTGCCATGCTGCTTTTCGTTTGACTTGCTCTTTATACAATGACTCCCCCCCCCCATCCCTTCCCCACATCCTCCCTCCACCCCCCCACCACCTCTGACTCTCTGCCTCCTCAGAGCTGGCGGGTGGTTTGATTGAGTTTTACAGGCGGCACTGAAAGCATGCTGCTCCGCTTCCCCTCTCGATGTGACGGCGGCGAGCAGTCGCTGCTGATACCGCGTCTCTGACACTGGCGGCGGTGGCGGGATGACATTTCACAGGCCAGAGAGCAGTGATGAGGAGTCGCAGTGAAAGAGAAGAAGGAAGGAGGAGAAGAGAAGGAGATCAGGAGGAGCGAGGATTCAGACGTGTGCATCAAGACCCGAACGCAGACGCACACCAACCTTAGCTCACAGGCCAGAAGGGGGACATACAAAAATAATCTGCCTCCTGACAAATGTGAAAAATACTAGAAGACCGTTTTCCTGCCAGTAATAAGAATTTGAAAATCAGGCCACAGACGATTCCAGGACCAAAACCCACTTCCTCTGGACCTGGGCCTTAAATGTTCCATTTCCTCAGCTGCACTTAAAATGGACAATTTCCCGTGACAACAAAATATGTTAAAATAACAAAACCACCTTTAAAAACTGTGAAAAAGAGAA
Organism: Hippoglossus stenolepis; assembly: GCF_022539355.2. Lineage (NCBI taxonomy): Eukaryota > Metazoa > Chordata > Actinopteri > Pleuronectiformes > Pleuronectidae > Hippoglossus > Hippoglossus stenolepis. The sequence goes on along the minus strand of NC_061489.1, from coordinate 27,196,229 downwards.
GTAAGATTACCAAGCTGAAACTCACAGGAAGCAAATCAATTGGCACATTATTTCCCATAATGCTCTTTGACTGCCTGTAATCGTTGGCCATTGAGGATGTAATGGAAAATTCCCCCTGGCTGCTCCGTGCAGCTCGATCCGATCCGAGACTCAAACCTCTGCTGAGACGAGGAGGTTGGAGGAAGTGGTGGAGGAGGTGATTCATGTAAAATGACACAATCCTCAAAACCCTCAGCGCCGTCTGTCAGGCAGCAGAACGCTCCGTACAGCAGTCATCGCTTGTTCGTGTCATGGCGGCGCTCGCAGTAACGCGTCGGGCCTGCGCCGACGGGTCGGAGGCTGACTGCGCCGCAAATACCAGCTGCCAATCGTCGACTCGTGACCTTTTCTGTGATTCTTTTTACTGCGAGCGAGCAGAGACTCACTGAGCTGCTGCAGGTGGAACAACACGACGCAGATGAAAAACAGTCCACACTTCTTCGACTGAGTTAAGTTCAGTAAAGTTCAGAGCGCGACTTAAAATAATGACTAATAACAGAAGTTCAATCAATTAACGTCTAATATTAACCAAGTCGTTATTTATAATGTCACTCCGACATTTAAATCTTCACAGCAGAAAGTTTCCTCCTTCTCTCCCTGAGCGTCTGTTCTCTGTGACTCTGGTGAGTGGGTTCCATCTCCTGTGAGAAGAACTGACTGAGAGTCAGCTTCAACTGTCACAACCAGCTGCAGCTGAAGAGTGAAGCTGAACTGAGATCAGTTAAAAACACTCTGAAGTTATTAACAACCAGAGTTTATCTCCAAGATTCAGCAGGAAACTTTGAAACATGAAGAATCCTGAACAGAGTTTCGTGGATTTGTTACAGCTGCAGCTCTTCAGGGTCAGGAAGCAGAGGATCATGGGTAATATCCAGAGGGACGACTCAGAGTCAACACACTGAAAAACTTACCTGTAAACAGACGAGAGTTTATCCAACACTTTCCTTTGTTCGTCTCTGACTGTAAAAGAACAGGACGTCTTCAGAGACAAATGATCAGTTCCCTTCATCCGGTCAAAGCACCTGAACGCCTCATGTAGGAGGAGGCTGAGGCTCTATCGTTAATATAACCCCCACCCCCAACCCTTGATCACACCTCCTCCCATCGTGGAAAAATAAAACCAACTGTGACTAACGAAGGAAACTTTTCACGGGAGTCGACGGCCCCTCCTGAGCGCCGAGCTCCATCCATCCAGAGCCGGACGTCACCGAGACAAACGAGACGGAGAGTGATGCTCCAGCTGCTGCGTGACAAGCATGACCGAGGACGGACGAGTGGACGCTCCGCGGATCAGGATTCTCACTTCGCTCAAACAAACGCACCTCGTTCTTTTCTCTGATTCTCTGCAACGATGAACGGCTTTAATTTGTTAGAAAAACACAGGAAAAGTTGGAAGAGAGAAGTTGTCGGAGTGTGAAGCACCACAGGGATTTCTGCTCTACCTTCCCTTTCACAACCTCTTTCTTAGCTGTCAATCAACGCAGAGCTTTTCTTTCGGTTTATCCAACACAAACAACATCACCTCTCCACACGAGGAGGCAACTCTCCTGGGAGTCCGACACAAACACAGCCTCTTGACCCAGTGAAGAAAGACACCGAATCAACATTCCTGGGACGGACGCACAAAACCACATCTCAGACTTTGTCCCGGTGTTTACGTCCTGGATCAGAGACACCAGGCTGAGTCTGAGGGAGCAGCGAGGAGCAGCGAGGAGCAGCGAGGAGCCGTCTCCTCAGCTGCCGACCTCCGTCTTCACGTGTGGTCGAGGGATTCGATCACAACAAGACTTCTTCATATACAACATGTCTCCGAAAGAAAGTTTTACTGTTGCAGAAAAAAACGTTTTCACTTCATAAAAACTGTTTGTTGTATAGTTTGTGCGTCAGATTTTTAACTGATTGAAAGTATAACATCTAATATTGTCACAGTTAGATCATAATTCTACTGCAGCAGCAAACTGAACCATTAAGTCTTACTGTACTAATATACACTGTTACTATCAACACAGTAGCAGTACGTGTGGGAGTTGTCTGTCCATTGGTCGATGGGTGTACAAAGGTCTGGGATCAATTCCCCCATAACAGATAAATATCATATTATATCCATCAGGTCATGTGATGATTTAATTTAATGATGACATCACGGTGTTATTTTGTGAGTGTCGCTGTCCATGGTACTGAAACGAGGGATTAAAGGGTTAAAGGAGCATTTGGTCTTTTTGTTTGTGATCACGTTCACCATGTGACCATCTGAAGAAAGGATTACTTAATATTCTTTTACACATATATATAATGTATATAATGTAGTTTGTTTGTTGGGGTATTTCTTAGCAGGATGAAGCAAAGACTTCTGAACAATTTAACCCAAACTTCTTGGTACGAATGTGGATTAAAGGGTAAATCCAGGATTTTATTTTTTACTGTCCGAGCCCGAGAGAAACTAATGAAGCTGAAGACAAACCTGACTTTCTGTTTTCTGCCCGGTGATGTTTTTCCAGATTTCAGGTAAAAATCCAGTAGATTCGAGCAAAGTGACCAAACCTGACCTGAAGTCTTTGTCTGAACCCACCTCGTCAACAAGATGGAGTCCAGGTTGCTTTCATGTAAATTCTGTTAATGCGTCACTTTGCTGACCCTCTATGTTTCGAACCTTTATGTTACTGAGAGAGTTCATTCACTCAGTTTCTCAGCCAGTCGGATGTGAGCAGCTCCACTGGAGCAGCTCTGCTGAGGAGGATGACGTAATGTTAATGGCTCCTTCACTTCTTCCACCCACAGGTAAATGCTGCAGTGAAGGTCCTGCTCTGAAATGCTTCTAATGCAAAGTAGCTCTGTGGCTAAAAAGCATATGAGACACTAATGGAGCTGCTTTCACTACACAACCACTGCAGAGGAATTATCACACAATCACTGCTCCACAACCTTCACAGTCTACTTCACATCTCACCTCCTGTTATTCCCAAGTGCCCACCCCACTCTTTAGCTGCTCATTCAACCATTGTGCTGCTTTTCTGCTCTTCTCAGATTTATTCACCAACGACAAACTGCTTCTAATAAATGTAAAGCATCAGATCCATCAGGACAGGTGCGTTGATACTCAGTAAAACCAGAGTCAGAGGAGTGTTAATGTCTTCGAGCTGCAGCAGATGAACCCATTCACCTTATTTCTCCTGTTGATTCTCTCACGTCTGAATTACGCCACCGAGCATCTCACCGGAGACACGTTTATTCAGTGAAAGTGAAGTAAAAACTAATAATGCATCAGTAAATATAAGTTTACTGTGAGATACTTCTTCAGCTCTGCACCCTGCAGAGAAGAACTTACAGACCTGTTGTGTGTTTCGAGCTTCAGTTTGAGAACAAACTGTTTTATTTTTGCAGATGAGGCAAAAAAATGATTTACAAAAATCCACAGGTATAGTAGAAACTTCGTGGCTGCCATTGTTCCACCTGCAGCTTGTCACGGTCGCATCACGGCTCATTGTGTGGAAGACAAAACCCTGGAGCCCATTGATCAGTAAATCAGATTTCTGTCGTGCACACTGCAAACACAGATGCATTGTTTGTTGGAACAATATGTCAGTGAATGATGAGCTGTGTTACTGATAGCAGCAGCACTGATAAACAACAGTCTGCATAACAATGGCCTCGCAGCCCATTGAAGGAAACACACAGAAAGAAAAAACGCTGGAAACTTTCTGAGTTTCTGAAATTTAACAGTCAGGCTGCAACATTATAATTAACTAAATACTCTGAGGCCATAAAAATCCCATTCTCACCCTCTGCAAAAATAATTGCTGTATTATTTCCAGCCTTAATTAAGTGGCTAAGGCTTCTTACAAGTGTAAAAATTTAATCCCTTTTCTAAATCCTATATAATTTAATGTGAGAGAAATCAAATAAATAAGAGGCTCTGGCTCTTCTGTGAGAGGGTTTGATATGGGTGATTAGGTGAGCGCGGCGTGAAGAAGCCCATTAGTATTGTATGGTGTCATCACAGCAGCTCTGGGCGGCGGCCCTAATCCACTTCCCCGCCCCCCCCCCCCACACCGCTACTCGCCATTTTCTCTGTGACTGCAGCAGCAGCAGAGACGCAGAGACGAGCGGCCATTGATTGATTTTTATCCCCTTTAAGGAGACAGGAGGCAGATAAATGCCGAGGTAATGAGAGGCAATTATCAGCCATGATAGGCTTTATTATGGAGGGAGAGCGTCCTCGTGTCAGAGACGCGACAGCGAGAGCAGAACAGCTGAGTGTGGAACTTAATGAGTGATCACAGTGCGACTGTACGGGTCACAACTCAAACTGTGACTGTAAACTGTCTGAAAACTGAATCTACAGCTGATTGTTCCTGAGCTTCTGGGAGAGAACGAGGTGAAACACGTTCTTCTCTCGTTATCTCACCACCGACTCGTTTATTCTGTCGGTCACAATCACAACCAGATCGTGTCCCGAGCTCCGTCGCCGTTCATCCGCTGACTCTACTCAGCGATCTAGTCTCAGTTGTGTCGTTCCATCTGGTGAAGCCGCCTGCAGCTCGACATACAGACGTCAGGGAAGCTGCTGGGACGTACATCGTGTTTCTATTGTTCTGATTCCCTCCGGATATAAAGCCAGGAAGTGATTCCATAAAAACATTCTTGAAAAGAATTCTTAATATGAGCTCATCAAAACGGTGCGAGACGCCTCCAAAGCACTTTTGATCAGACGGTTAAAGTTTGATCAGAAGTTTGAAGAGAAAGAGAATAACAGAACGTTTTGATCCCGCACAGGAAATAAAGGTGCGTAATGAATGAAAGAGGAATCACAGCGTGTCTTTCCATCTCTGAGCTTTGGGATGTTTTGTGTTAATCTGTATGTGGTTCCAGGTGTTAGCCTGAAATGTGAATACATGAAGAAAGCAGGTTTCTCTTTGAGGTAGAACAGACAGGAGGGAATTTAATTGGCACATCTGACTGTTTTCTTGGTTCTGAATTGGCAGCAGAGCTTGATGGAGCAGATTCGCTCCGACATGATGATCAGTTGATGTGACGCCGGAAGCAGTCAGAGTGGGAGCTGCCTCCATTACTGCTGCAGCCTCCCCCGCTCAGCTCCAAGACAAACTGCTGCTGTCAGGTGAACAGAAAACCTTGACCACATCAACCCTGCCCTCAGAAACCTTCATTGAGTTTATGGTTCTGACTCCTGGTGTATAAAGCTCTTAACGCTCTGACAGCAGCTCTGCAGGTCCGTCTGCTCAGCAGCAGCTTCCCTCAGCTACAGGTCAAACTACATTTAGTCTCTGCAAAACATCAGGCTGAACCGAGACGTACTTAACCAGTTTAAAAACCTTCCTGTTTCTGCTTGTTCCAGCGTTTCAACGTTTGCTCACACTGAGCTTTGGCTTATCGCATCTTTTACTAATATCCTGCAGCCCTATTTAAAAGCAACCTTTTCAGAATAAGATTTTTGGGGCTAAAAAGGTTTCAATAAAGAACCATACGACCCGGCTCATCGTTAGCTAATTGCAGCGCTATCTGCCGAGTACCAGCCATAAAATCGTGTTTGCAATGAGCCACTTTCACTGGACATGGAAACACTTTGGCCTGAGGGGTCGTGGACAAAGCTTCAGTTGCTCTAGTGCGACAGCAGCTTTTAGAAAAGTCTCCAACACTAGTGTGGACGCAGGCGTAACCGTAGCGACAAAAATGTGTTAACATGGAAGTGGCCTAAAGTGTTTAACCATAATTAACATGCTTTAGTAACGAAGGATTAGATGATTAAGGTTTAGATTTGTACCTTTACTTTCTTTACTGAACTGTAGAAGCTGAAATATCTGAGTGGACGGAGCCAGAAACACGTTCAGGATCTTTTCTGTCTGATGTGATCTGATCCAGGATGTGTTCGTCTGAACGTGTTTGGCTCAAAGTCTCGTGTGAAGCATTTTAAAAATTGCATTTGTGCAAAATTGAGCTTTACAAATAAACTCGAAATTGAACACCTCAGATTTGCAAAAAGTTGTTTTGCTGAAAGCAGGAATATAGCAGCTATTTCCTCTGTTGTGTGTTTCTGCAGTGATGCGGGGGGGAAATGATCAGGTGTGAGAAAAGTGATTCAACAGTGAAACAACAACGACTGAGCTTTTCACCTAATAGAAAAAACCTGAGACGGGCGTGTGTGTGTTTTCTGTTTTGTTTTTCTCTTCTGATGCTTTGTGTGTTTTCATCCGCTCCTGATCCAGACTCAAGGTGATAAACATGGAAATAAAAAGCTGCCTTTGTATGTGTTCACTTCCTTTTTAGAAGGGGCACAGGTTCTTTTCTGTGAACACTCACAGCTGAAAACCAAGGGCACGCCACCCAATCATCCTGCTGCTGAAAGAGCCGCAAACATCCCACTAATGGCCAGAAAGCTTTTATCATCCACAACTAGAATTTTAATAAACTTCTAGTGGGAGGAGTTTGAAATAAAAGGGCAATTCATAACTCGCTGGAATCTTTTCAAGGTTTTCCTCGTTCCAAAGCCTCGATTATCAAACTGTATTTAAAAAAGGTAATTAACAGCAGCAGGGTTGACAAACAAGCTGAAGGATGTGTGGACAGGAAACACACACACACACACACACACACACACACACACACACACACACACACACACACACACACACACACACACTGACTGACATCTCACAGTCTCTTATAGAAACAGAGCAGAAAGAACTCAAAGGTTTGACGGACAGGAAACCGTTCAGTTACAACTCGTCTTATAAATGTAAAAAGTTTCACTACGAAGCATAAATACTGAACATTACACTCACTGGATGGAATCTCATTTAAAACGTACTTAAAAACTTTGGCTGATAATTGTCCACGGTTATTTTATACCTTTCTTATTTCTTCTGTGTGTTACTGTATTTCTCTTCCATAGATTTAGATGTTTATCTTTGCACCTTTCTCTTCCATACTTTCCTTTGCCCTGATTTGAGAGAACTCTCGTTGTTTGATTCGATTTGACTCGTGATTCCAGCAGATGTTGAACCTGTTGCAGGGATTCGCTCCATGAAGATATTTCTGAGTTGTGATGCAGGAGTTTGGTGAGAAGTTCCCTCACAGCTGCTGTTTGTTGGTTTGAGGTCAGGACGAGTTCTGTGGCATGAAAATCCTTCTGCTGAACTTCATGAGCTTTGTTCATTGTCACGTTGAAACAGGAGAAGCACAATCACACATCGTCTCAAGCGCAGCCGACACAATACACACTGAGTTGATCTATTCTAGCTGCAAACAATGGGAAAGAACTATATGAAGCTGAAGGTGACAAAATTTAGTTTTTACACGTTTCCAACTGTTCTTTTAACCACCTGTAAAATGACGGAGGAGATTTTGAGTCTTTCATTTCTGTGTCTGGTGTTGATATGGACAAATGTAAAGTTCACAGTTTAGGTCACAGTCTCTCAAAGAGCATCTAATGATTCTATCGCTTTTTATTCAAAAATAACTTTAGTGTGTCGTATAAAATGTCTCGATAACCTTGTTGGTAGTTTTTAGTCAGTAACATTTAAATGTGCTGTGAGTCTCTTTTCTACTCTCGGTCTTTTTATTCCATATTTACGAGTTGATTCACACTCACTGTTTGAATTCATACGTTTCAGCTCCATGTTTCAGAAAGCACTTTCAGTACGACAGAGGTCACACAGCCGCTCACGAGGCTTCGAGGCTTCGAGGCTTCGAGGCTTCGAGGCTTCGAGGCTGCTGGCTTCGTTCTGCGTTGCGACGACAGACGGTGAGTTGAGCTTCGTGTGCTGCCAGGACGCATGTGACCTGCGCTCAGTGATGTTGGGAACAACTCGAGGACTCTGCTCCGACACAAGGTTTCACCAAGAGTCTTCCTCATGAGTACCTGCTGTCTGTCTTCTTTACAATGCTCGGCCATAATTCTATTTCATTATACTATCAAACTAACAAATGGCTTCTTTCATTCATCAAATCCACAGTTTTACAATATGAACGAACTTGGAAACATTTTGGGACGTTTCTTCATTTCTTTCCACATCCATGGAAACACCATCAGAGCTCAGAGACTCAAGGACACGGAGACACCAGCCACACAATGTGACCGACTCACAAGATACCCCTGTGCTACACAACCTCACAAAAACATCAAGAAACCAAACATCCAGAGACACAGACACACAGAGGGACAGACAGACAGACAGAGAGACAGAGGGACACACAGACAGACACACAGAGGGGAGGACAGGACACACAGTCAGAGGGACACACAGACGGGGAGTTCATTTTCAGCGTCCAGCTGAGCAGCAGCCGTTCTGTCTTCCAGCTCCTCTCACATTATTTTATGGCACTCGGCTCGGCAGGGAGCAGAAAAGCCTCAGAGCCAAACTGTACCTACTGCTGGATGAATTTCCAGCTCTGAAAATATTACATTTCCTGTGTGCAGAGATGGAAATCAGTATTCTAACCCAAAGCAAAAATATGATTAATTGCTCCCTGCCTGAGTCCAGGCGTGAGGGTAATAAGCTCGACTGGAGCACTTTCTCTTTTCAAGCTATTCAGCTCCGCTCCAGTATGTGCAAATACAGTTTTTAATGTATGCACTACATTAGAAATATCCACACAAAATTGAATTTGGATGGTTACATGTGTAAGTACCAAACTCATTTTAGACGCGGCTAAATGAGAGCAGAAAGAGAAAGGAAATGGAAAAGCCGTCTGCGTCTCTTTGATACCGGGAACAAATAGCAGCGCTGAAAGCTCCATTTCTCTTTCTGCTCTTTGGCTCTTCTGCTTTGTCTCAAATGCCAAAGTCAGGGAATCTTTTCATTACTTTCAGGCTCCAGCACGTGCTGAAATAAATGCACCTTTTTTCCACAGTAATGTGTGTTAAATATTTCAGAGATTTCCAGACCCTTTCACAGTCAGTGAGGAGGAGGAGGAGGAGGAGGAGGAGGAGGAGCGCTGCTGTTACCCTGTTATTGAAAAGAGAAGGGAATGCTGAGGCAGACGGTGATTTGCTCTGCTTATCAGAGGTCCGACTGGTCATCAGGTAAACTGGGACGAAGCCCGTCCACCAGTAAAGTGAAGTAAACCGTAAAGTTTTTACCAGCCCTGTTAATATCTTGCGGCTACACTGGGTTTGGGTTAATATACACAACAAGAATTATATATATAATTATATTAGAAGGGTTTTATTGTTGTTTTCGGAGGAACATGTTGTATTTAGAGCTGCCATCACTTTGCATATTTATAAAAGGGAAAGGTCTTTGTGTGTTTGTTGTGCTGGAAGCGTCTGGATATCAGCCATTGGCCCGCCGCTCTGTGCAGCGCTAGATTACTCACACATTCGACCTCCAACCCAGAACAACAACACACAGCGCGGCGCTCGCAACTCGCTCCGCGCGGCGCTCGGCAGATTGGACGATTACGGGTCGTGACATCAGCGGTTTGGCAGGAACGTTCATCTCACATCTCCTCCGAGGTCAGAAACACGCTCCACTGTCCCACTGATTCCTCTCATATCGAAGATATTTGACATTTCCCTCTCAATTCCACTGTTTAAGATTATTCGTATTACTCAGTCCAGGATGCACAGTGACACCGAGAGCGAATAAGAGAAACACGATGTTCACTGTGAGGGATTATCTCCGAGCTTTCCTTCTGAACGTGATGGAGACCTGAGAAGCTCTTTGTCTGTAACTGAGTCTGTTTTCTGAAGGAGGTCTGAACGTCCCCGTGAGGAGGGTTTAACCTATATTGTGTTTTTAAAAGGAAACAAAAACCAGCTCCGAGATCATTTGAGATTAACGTCGATTTACTGGGTTGTTCTGATCCCGCACAGACCAGGGCCGAATCACAGAGATATAAAGTTACCTGCTCACAACCCAAAGGAAAACACGTCTCAGAGCTGTGAGTTCGGACTTCGACATATTTCTCTTCTGACTCCAGGGGTCATGTTAGCAAGCGTTAAATTAATGTTTGTCAAAGATGTTTCTGTCATTTCAGATCGTTCTTATCTCACTGATGTTTGTTCAAGTGTTTCTGATCCGTTTGGTTTGAATCAGTTATTTGATGGCAGAATGATTGACAGCTGAGACTGACTCCTGATTGATACTAAACAGGCACAAAATGGTGGCAACAAAATCCCAGATCATTTAGCTTCATATTTGAACAGTAGGAGGAAACATGTTGGAAACATTACCTGAGAAATCACAAGTCAAATTCCCAGAAGTGAACTCTGAGAGGAATCAAACCAGCAGCAGTAAAGGAGCAGTTGCTCTCGTGCCCTGTGACCTCAGTGTTTTATCAGTCACCACAGCTGAGTGAGTAACTGTCCATCTGGCAGAGAAGCTTCCTTCTCAGGCTGACATGTTCCGTCACAGGCCAAAGAGTCGGTGTCTCAGCAGCACGGCGTCGAGTCAACCGTCCTCAGAGACGCTCGTTAATCAGAAAACTCGTCACAACAACTTTACAGTGAATATGTTTCAAGCAGCAGCAGCAAAACAAGTGAGGTCGATACGTCTGTCAATCAAAAATCATATAAACATCTCATCATAAGAGAAAGAGATCGTAAAACAAAGGTTTGACCACACACACACTCACACTCCTACTGTGTGTAGGAGTGTGTGTGTGTGTGTCTGCATGTTGCCCATGTGAAGTAGGATTTTTACAGTGTCTGTAAACTCGCTGAGCACAAACACAAACTCCAGCAGGTGTTCGACAGCGCGGAGGGCGGAGATCAAAGCGGGCGAAGTGTTTGGGCGTCAGCGACGTGGAAGTGCTCTGAAGGTATCAACTTCAAATGAAGAGCAGGAGGACGTCTGAGAGGAAAACAGCTCAAAGTACCTCCATCGCTCAGCACCTCCTCAAACACACACACACACACAGCATCTTCTGGACCCGTGTGTGTCTGTGTGTGTGTCTGTGTGTGTGTCTGTTGATTTCAGCTTGGATTCTACAGCTACAACCTAATCCAACTAGAGTAGAGAATAAATTCACTGCAGCACGATGAAGTGAAAAATCTGTGAAAAATCTCCTTCTTCACTTGAAGCAATTCAAACTCTTATTCTTAAAATAAACACAATCACGTTTCACGATTTAAAATGTTGCCTTCTTGTGTCGTGCTTTCTTAAAAGAGATAATGTTTTATCTCCTGAAACAGCTCGTCAGTATCTGATCATCCTGACGTCATGTGACACATAATGTACGCCTGGCAGCGAATAGGACACGCCCCCTAACAGGGCTGCGTATTTCAGTTGTGTGTTGAAACTTCGGCAGCTGAGTTCAGAAACGTGTTCAGTCTCTTTCTTTGCAGCTTCTAACATCTTCAGTCGATGGGAAACAGCAGCTGCAACTTTACAATCCACTGAGTCACCGCCTTTCTAATACGGCAGAGTTTATATACACGTCACTGCTGATTGGACGACACCTCTGACACACCCACCAATGAGAGGAAACAAACCTAGAAGCTCGTTGACACGTTTAGAGGAAACTGAACTTGAAGGTTTTGAGGTTGAACGTGTCCCAGATAAAGTGAAAACAAAGGAGGAAAAGACAGTTTACTGATCTGATGCTGACGTGAAAGAGTGAAAGTGCCCCCCCCCAGGGGTCAGTGCGAGGCCCCCAGGGGTCAGTCGGAGGCCCCCAGGGGTCAGTGCGAGGCCCCCAGGGGTCAGTGCGAGGCCCTGGAATCCGCTGCTATGGACATTTTTATTAGTCCCTGTATTTCAGGTACGTCTGATTTTTATATGTTGAGTTCAAATATGAGTCTGGAGTGGTTGAATACACCTGGTACTCACAGTAATAATGGTCATACTTACAATAATAATACTACTGCCCCCCCTCCGCACCGCTCACAGCCTTATCTGCTCTCCACCAGGTTATTAGTTCCTTTGCCATCGCCATGGCAACAAAGCGCTGTGCCTGCCTCGGGGCCGTCCATTATGTTTCAGAACAGAGAGAGAGAGAGAGAGAGAGAGAGAGAGAGAGAGAGAGAGAGAGAGAGAGAGAGAGAGAGAGAGACAGAGAGAGAGAGAGAGACAGAGAGAGAGAGAGAGAGAGACAGAGAGAGAGACAGAGAGAGAGAGAGAGACAGAGAGAGAGACAGAGAGAGAGAGAGACAGAGAGAGAGAGAGAGACAGAGAGAGAGAGAGAGAGAGAGAGAGAGAGAGGAGAGAGAGAGAGAGAGATGTAGTGGCGAGAAGGATCAAAGCAGCTCGGCGACAAACGAGAACAAAACCAGCAGCGAGTCTTTTTCTCCAAATTATTGTGGATTCCCTCTGAGTGTGTGTGAGTGTGTGTGTGAGTGTGTGAGTGAGTGAGTGAGTGAGTGTGTGAGTGTGTGAGTGAGTGTGTGAGTGTGTGGTGGGTGTGAGTGAGGGAGGAGGGTGGTGAGTGGGGTGAGTGTGAGTGTGTGAGTGTGTGAGTGAGTGAGTGTGTGTGTGTGTGAGTGTGTGTGTGAGTGTGTGAGTGAGTGTGTGTGTAGAGTGAGTGTGTGAGTGAGTGTGTGAGTGTGTGAGTGAGTGAGTGTGTAAATGAAAGAGTGAGTGTGAGAGGTTGTGTGTGTGACAGAGAGACACTAAACCTTCAGACTGAGCTCCTCAGTTCTCTGGATCTTCTCTGGAGGATCAGACTCAGTTTCTCCTCCTCCTCCTGAGCTCCTGTATAAAGTGTAGATCCAGGAGCAGTGTGAACAGCAGAGGATCCTCCACTGATTCACTGAGTGAGTGTGTGTGTGTGTGGGCTTCTAACACGGGACACAAACATGAAGAAACTAAAACAAACCTCTGTGGTGAAGAAGTGCTGACACACACGATGAAGACACAGACGAAGATGTGAAGAGAGTTTGTGGTGATCAGAGCTGAAGGTGTCAGGTGATGTCAACATGATCACATGACCTCAGAGGTAACACGTCACTTCCTGTCTCTGTCTGGACCCAAACCTCCAAACTTCACCCGCAGGTCGTGTCTGAAAACAATTTCTTATTTCTCAGTGAAAAGTTCACTGGACAGTTTTGTTACTGTTTTTAGTGTCGATATATTCTTTGAATCATGAAATCCAGTGAAATTGAGGGAATCGTTTTCTATTCGTTCTTTTTATCTACAGAATCAAAAGGTTAAGAGTGAAGTTAGTTTCATAATTCTTGAAATAAAATCATTACAGTCAAATTTCACAGTAAGATTAAATATCTACAATATTATAATCCCAAAAGTCGCTGAATAGATACAAGGGTAAAATAATAGTAAAATAATGATGAGGTGTTGCATGTTAAACTAACAAAATGGCGGCGCTCACACTTTGTTGGAAGCTAAACTTGACAGTGCACGTAACTTCTGTATTCACACAAATAACAAACACACACACGCAACAAAACTACACAAATACACAAAATAAAACCTTTTCACACTGTGTCTGTTTAGCTACTGAGACAAACATCAGATTAAAGCGATTTAAGACACGATGAACTCACCAGAGTCCAGCAACACTGACACGGTTCAAACTAAATCATCCAGAAAACAGGAGAAAGATTTAAATCCTCCAAACTCTTCGGTTCCTTCCTGAGGTTCCACCTCTGCTGCTCTCTGCATGTCTGTCCTCCGTCCACCAGGGGGCGACACTGACAGGAAGTTACTGAGTAAAGGAGAAGTACAAACAATATATGTCAAAGAATATACCTCAAATGTACACAGAATATATGTTAACAGTAAACAAAATAAAATAATACATATATATGGCTGATTTATTTCAACATCTTTTCTTATCTCATCGTTTCCAATAAAAATCAAGTTGTAAAATAATTCTGTGTCTCGGGAAACAAGAGGCAGATTATTTCACTCTGGACAAAATAAGAATGACACTTGATTCCAGAAAAGTTTCATGATTTAGATTCGTAGCAGACACAGTTTGAAATGACGTCACCTCTCAGACGTACATCCAGATACTTTCCTGACCTTTAACCTAAAATTGACGATTATCGTGTCCGTTTTAGACACAAGTGAAATAATAATGATTTGTAACATTTTGTTTTACCAAATTCAATTTTTCACCTCAGCCCAAGGATTTATAAATCTCTGCACCCCAAGGCTACAGTTACGGTATCGACCTGGACGCTGATTCATACACAAGCAACACAGCTCGTAGCGTGTGTGTGTTTCTGAAAGACTCTGAATGTCGGGGGTTTACAGTCGGTTCAGGACGAGTTGTGGCTCAAGGCAGAATCTGTTTTACTACAACCAGAGTCAGCGTCTCTGTCTGTGCTCCTCACTTCATATCCTCCATTATATTTCATAATCTATTTTCCTGTGAATGAAACTGATCTCATCCTCAGCGTCTGTGTGCTGCTGCTGATGCTCTGATGCTCTGACGCTCTGCATGTCGGCCGCTCGTCGGCTCCTCCCGTGGTTCGTACAGATTTGATGATTCTTCGTGTGGAATCCAAACATCCTGTGAACTGCAGGATGTTTTTTAATGCATCAGACAGAAGCCGCCTCCTACTCATCGGGCTGTGTCACGTCCTGTAGAGCTCGGTGACACTTCATTTTCTGGTCCACGGTTTCCACAGAATTATTATTAGAATAGAGCTAAATTAAGTTCCTATCCACAGAAGTGAATGCAGGGTTACAAAAGCCGAGCTGTTGCCAGAATAAAGACTCATTCTGCTCGGATTTGACCCGACGCTCTCGCTGCGGCGGCTGGATTCAGGTGCAGCTTGTTCCCAATGTGCTGTTAGTCAGCTGAGTGGTCAGAGCGTGTGCAGGCCTGGATGCACTGCACCTGCTAATGCACTAAACATGCACTGCCCCCCCCCCCGTTCAGGTGCTCCAGCAAAGCACCGGGTCACTTGCTTTGTTCTCTGCTGGAACATCGTGTCCTTGTGCGAGCACTGAGAGCGCCACTGCCTGTGAACCGCTGCGTGACCATCGACCCGCCACCTACTCACGCCACGCAGCAGCGAAAACAAACACCCCCCCCCGAGCTTCAGCTACATGGAAACTGACTGGAGCTGAGTCCATGGACCCGAGTATAAACAGGGAAGAGGCACTGAATACGATGCAAACCCAGTTGCATTGTGGGACTTCAAGTGACGCAGCCTGACTGACTTTTATTATTCTTATGCTCTTGTGTTTGACTGTTTTGTTTGCTACTCGATGCCTAAATTTCCCTCTGGATCAATAAAGTATCAATTTATCCATCTTATGAAAAAGAAGAATTAGTATTTCATTGGAAAACTATTTTAAAAAACATGTTTCTGTGCCACAAGCGAAAATAAAAAAGTGCTTCTTGTCAGAACGTCTTGTTGATGATAGAGAACGTGCTGGAGGTTTATATCAACCCTCCGTGACGTCACCTGCTGGTTTGTGAGCTGCTGTTTTAAAGCCTCACTTTGACAGTTTGTCCGGCGCCATCTTGGTTTCTTGTAACCAGAAGTAACCATATTTGGAGGAGTTGGGGGTGGAGCCTAACTGAGAGGTTAAGGTCACCTGCACAACCACCTGAACCTATTGGATGATACTCGCTGTCAGTCACACGCCGTCCACGCCCCATTGCACACAAAGGTTTATCACGTGCTGATCTGCGTCATGGTTACTTTCATAGAATCACTTCCTCTTTAGCTAGTTGTTTTCAAAGTAAAAGCACAATGTTTGTTTTGTTACTGTTTCATATCGAGAGGAATTACAGAGCTTTTATTTTGAAAAGCTGGGTCTGAAGAATGTGTCTGTTGCTTGAACAGAAAACTTCAACAGGGACGAAACATTTTATATTAAACAGAGGAGGAGAAACTAATGTAAGAAACAGCTCAGAAGTCAGGATGGAGACAGATGTGGATGCAACTTAACTCCAGATGTTACATTCTTCATAAAACAGACATTTAGACCCACTAACACAAAATAAATAACACAGCAACAATATTCCAGTGATTGTTTAAAGGGAGTTCACATCAGTGACAGTGTAAAGCACTAAAACACGAATGGGATTTCCCTCCAAGCGTTTCTGTGATGACGCCTCACACATCCTCTGCCTGAGTGCCTCGGTGTTGTGATCCAGGTGGTGTGAGCGTCTCTCCCCTGTCGCCTCCATGTTGCACGACACGACGCCGCTGAGAACCAGGAGGCTTCTGAGGCCCAGAGAGCTTCAGCAAGTTCCAGCGAAATGAAGAAACACATTAGTAAGCAACATTATGAAAATATATCAGGCGTGTGAAACGTGTCAGTTAGAGGAAAGTGGGAGGAAAGAATGTGGAAAGCTTCCTCGAGTGGAGCTGTGGCACTTAGGCCCAATTAGAATGCATATTTTAAGTGGAGTTAAACCTGGTGAAATATTCATGATGTGTCCCGTTGCTGCTGGAGGAGGAGGAGGAGGTGGAGGAGGTGGAGGGATTGGCCTCTGGGGGGCGCCATGCTCCCATTGAGTGGCGTGAAGAGGAGAGCGACACCGGTGCTGCTGCTGCCCACACATCCTGCTGCAGAGAGAGAGGGATGAGAGGATGGAGAGAGGGGAGGCAGGTATGTGATGGACAGACGGAGGAGGAGGAAGAGGAGGAGGAGGAAGAGGAGGAAGAGGAGGATGAGGAGGAAGAGGAGGAAGAGGAGGAGGGCTCTGCTGACGCTCTGATACTCTGGATTTATTGTGAAGAGCAGCAGCAGCTTCAGCTCCTCCATCCTCTGGTCACTACGTCCTACTGTAACAAGACGGAGTCAGAGACCAGACCAGAGACCAGAGACCAGAGACCAGAGACCAGAGACCAGACCAGAGACCAGAGACCAGAGACCAGAGACCAGACCAGAGACCAGAGACCAGAGACCAGACCAGAGACCAGAGACCAGAGACCAGAGACCAGAGACCAGACCAGAGACCAGAGACCAGAGACCAGACCAGAGACTAGAGACCAGACCAGAGACTAGAGACCAGAGACCAGACCAGAGACCAGAGACCAGACCAGAGACTAGAGACCAGACCAGAGACTAGAGACCAGACCAGAGACCAGAGACCAGAGACCATATCTAAAAATGATTCCACCTCCTTCCACTTCCACAGTTTATCACTTACTCATTTATACTTATTCAAACCTTCGGATCAGCACAATAACTTCTTTCACACGAATGTTCGCAGGGAAACAGTTTTTTTTGAAACGTGGGTAAACCTGCTGATTAAAGGTGATTGACTCCTTTCCCATTGTTGAGGAGTTTGCCTCCCTGGAGGAAGAGCGTGTCGTCCTGTAACCAGAAGGTTGGTGGTTCAATCCCCGTCCAACCGATTCCACAAGGTGGAGACCGAATGCTGAAGTGTCCTCGGACCAGATACTGAATATATGAATGGTGTGTGATAGAGAAGGTGCTGCACACAGAAGCACAGTCTGAATGTGTGTGAATGGTGAAACTGTAAAGTGGCTGGAGTGATTTAATTAAGACCATTTACAAACAAACTGAGAAGCTCTCTCAGATTCTGCTGGGATATAAATGTGAGGTCGTCATCCGCTGCAGGAAGTAGCAGCAGCTTTTCATTGTGTTAGCATCGTGTTCATTATCATTTAAAATACAGTTAAACTGCTGCTGAGCTGCAGATACACATGAAGTTTATATTAATACATAAGAGATTCAATTCTAATGTCTCTTTAAACGTGCACTGAGCGCTCTCTGACCAGACCTGGACACGTGCACTCTTTAAACGTGCACTGCGCGCTCTCTGAGCCTCTTCGTGTTTCTGCTTGAGGGTGTTAGTGGCGTGGAGGCTTCGGGGCGCTGACCTCGCTGTGGCAGGTGTCTTCTGCAGCGAGGAGCAGACTCGGCTCAGACAAGGACACAAACTCTAAAAAGCTGCTTGTTTGCTGAGAACTTTTCAAGGTTCCTTGTGAAGAGAGTTTACGTTGCCATCGGAGTGACGGCACATCGCTCCCACATTAAGACGACTAACCAACTCGTCCTTGGACGCCTTCTGTGCAGGAAACGGGAACCTGCAAAGAAATCTCACGACTGTCGGAGCACGAAGCGTCGGACGTGACTTTGCTCTGATCCTCGTTAAGGACTTTTTTTTACCAGCTGTGCAGCATGTGGGAATTTATTTTAAATGTTCCTGTCACAGAACAATTAGGATGAGATGTTGTTCAGGGACGTGTTGTTCCCTTCATCGTGTCTCTGGTGGCAAACATCGAACATCACTGACGTCACACGGTCATAATTCAGGAGGTTTCAGGATCATCTGATCTCAGCAGCAGGAGAAAGAACCAATCAGCTGAAGGTTGAAGGTGCTTCAGAATTTCCCTCATTCATACTAACGATGAACACAAAGAGATCAATTCTATGTTTCCCGTCACATTACGATGAAACACAGCAGTAACTGTTGAGTTTGCATTTCCTGTGTCTCCTTCACAATAACAGTGTTTCACCAGTTAAATGCTCTTAATGTGAAGCTGCTGCAGGAGGAAATGTTCAGTGTTCATCAGCAGGAGTCTCTGAATGCATCAGCGTGCAAGTATCTGAATATACAGATAATGTTTGAGAGACTTTGTGTCAGGGAGCATTGAGTGACCTCAGTCCTCGATGGATCACGACTCCACAGATAAATCTCTGGCAGCTTTAACCTGAACATGATTAATATCTCTGAAACCTGTAATTACCATGATTCCAGTCTGACGTGCAGCAGGAATCCTGATGTTCTGTGAGTCTGATCTTTATCTGTTCATTTTTCTGAGTCATAATTTGCTGCTGTCTTTTGAAAGGATTTCTTTCCACACACATTCTCTCTGCTCATAAAATCTTCCACTTTCCCTTTGACAACGTCCTTAAAGAGACGGTGCAGAAGAGATCTCTTCATCCTCCATGTTCAAATAAGACGAATCGAGTCGAGCTGCTGCAGGAATGAAGTCGAGTGAAGTGGAAACTTCAATGTTGGACACATTCATCACAAATGTAGATTTTTAACCATAAACTCAAATCTTTCCCGATCACTTTATATCCTGTCGTCATCGTGTTCTGCAGAAAAACAGAAATTATAAAATGTTGGACGTAATGTGCTAATGTCAAATCTGTTGCCTCCACTCAGCATCCATCAGAGTTTACCCAGAGCGAGTCGGTGCTTCATCTCTGACCTGGTGCACCTCATGTAGGTGGAGGAATTATTACTGACATTTCATGCTTTTATTTTTACATCCATATCAAGTGGTTTGGATCATTTTGTGAAGTTTGTTTGTCTGAGTGATATAACACCACAAGAACAGGATTCCTGCAGGGTTTCAACATTTAAGATTTATTTCACATCTGTTCTTGGTTCCATGTTGTTTTTGTACTTTTGTTACAGTAACTTCAACTTTAAGATCAACTTTTAAACTTTAATCCTCACAGACGAACAAACGCCTGGACACAGATTCTGATTCTTTCAGTCGGAGTGTTTTTCATGATTCAGTGGAACCTGTTGTTTCTTTCTGCTGAACTGTAAAGTCACAATCATTCATTAGCTTTGTGTGAACAACCATATTTAAATATCTGAGAAAAAAAACACAGAGTCAGAAAAGCTGGATTTCTTAGTTTTTGCTAAATTGTTGAACAAACTTGTTTCGTTTTAACTCCATCGTCAAACAGGGAATGTTTATTTTCTGTGTGATTGAGGAAACCGGTTTCTGTTCCACGTTTCTGCACAAACCATCGACTGTAAATACAGAAAACACGTCTCTTGTTCTTCCTGTCGACAAAAATAAAGCCACATTATCTTGGATACGCGTGCCGCCATCTTGTGCTGATGACATCATTTGGACTCTGAGTCTGACCAGGAGGTGTTTTCATGTTTTTCTCTGCAGAACATTTTAAACTGAACAAAACTTTTCCTCTTTTCTCTTGTCATAACAGAAGGAATTAAGACTCTGTAGAAAACACATTAGAAAAAAGCTGTTAATTAGAAGGAGACTATAATAACTACATGAAAACCTGCGTGTACATATATTTCCTGTCAAATCTGAGGTAAACGTGCTAAAGCGCCTCTGACCCCGACACTTTGCATCAGGACGTGTTCTCGCCTCGTACGCAGGGAAGCGGCGTCTCTGTAAAGTCCTCGCAGGCTGCGAGCGCAGTCAGCTGCCAAGAACACAGAGACGCTCTGCAGGTGAAACAGCAGACAGTTTAAGAAGCGAGCGCGTGGAGCTGCAGAGAGCAGGAACAGGCCAGTTAGAACAAATGGAGACATGTTGTGTTCTGAGGAACGACCGAGACCTTTACACTCAAACACCGGGAGCTGCTGCAGGCGGAGAGAGAGAGACGGGAGGAAGAGAGTCTCCACGAAAACACACAGACAGGTCGGCCTGAGACGGACAGAGAGACTTCTATTCTGAAACACAGAGCTGCTGCACGACCGAGACAGACAGAGAGACAGACAGAGAGACAGAGAGACAGAGAGACAGAGAGGAGACAGACAGACAGACAGACAGAGACAGAGAGACAGAGACAGACAGAGACAGACAGACAGAGAGACAGACAGACAGACAGACAGACAGACAGACAGACAGACAGACGAGAGACAGACAGACAGACGAGAGACAGACAGACAGACAGACAGACAGACAGACAGACAGACAGACAGACGAGAGACAGACAGACAGACAGACAGAAGACAGAAAGACAGAGAGACAGACAGACAGACAGACAGACAGACTGAGAGACAGACAGACAGACTGAGAGACAGACAGACAGAGAGACAGACAGACAGACAGACAGACAGACAGACAGACAGACAGACAGACAGACAGAGAGACAGAGAGACAGAGAGACAGACAGACAGACCGGCTGCTGAGGCAGGAAGACACACTGAACTTAATTCTGCATATAATATTTAATATAAACATATTTTATACTTTGTGCATCTGCGTAGCGAGACTCCACTGTCAAACTTGACATGGTTGTAACCGTGCCAACTGCCCATGGACACGTATGCTTTCTTCCAGTTTGCACTCACATAGAAACAAACACATCTACAGAAGACACACGCGTGGTCAGATACTCGTTCCTCCAGATTTAATACGATCATGATACTGATACAGCTCAGATTCAATATTATGATTTATTGGGATTTTGTTGAAAAGTTGAATCATACGTGAAGACACTGTATATTTAGTTATTTGTCCCAAGACAACGCTCATCACACGTCAGTCAGTGTTTCTGAGTTTTATTTCAGCAGCTTTTCGTTGCTATTAACTCCTGGAGTGGGGAGGTCAAAGGTCATATCAGTCCTCTCCCTGTTAGTTAGACAGGACGTTTATACATTAAGAGATGTTGGAATATTTGTTCTCGACTGAGAAAATGTAAATCTTCAGAACCATCTCCAGTCGGAAACAACAACTCGGGAAGTCGGTGAAACTTATAAACCAATGAACATAAGTTTCTAATCTGCTCTCGGCAGGAAGACGCCCGGACCGAACTGGATGTGTGAGCGTTTCCTGTGAAGTCTGGTGAAAAGACAGCGAAGAAGAAGGAGTGCAGAGGAGCAGAGAGACAGGCGGTCAGACAGACAGGCAGCAGCCATGGCGGCTCCACATGTTAGCTGGAAGAGGCCATTTAATCATGTTTCAGCAGCAGTTGGTGGCGAGCGAGCAGCAGATGCCTCGCCATCCGACGGCGATTAATCCTCCCACCGGCCGTCAGCCGGCGGGCCACGAGCCTCCACCGTCACCACGACGACGGGAGACGAGAACACACGGACAAGGTGAAGGTGGGGACGGAGGAGACGGGGACGGACGATTCACCGGAGGGCGTCTCCCTCTGTTTCCTCCACCGCTTGTAGGCCGTCTGTTTTCCTACAGACGGCAGGAGAACCAGCTGGGTTCCTCAGTTAGTGTGTGTGTGTGTGTGTGTGTGTGTGGCTGTGTGTGTGTGTCTTTACTCAGCACTAAAGTCAGAGACTCAACATTTATGAAGAAATTAAATTCTGTGAGGCTGCATCTCAGATTGAGTTTGATTGTTGATGTGAGGGAGGAAACACGAGTTGTTTCCAGACGTGAACTGAAGCAGGAAGTGTCGAGCGTCTCACTCCGACACTTACATTCACACATGATCCTCTAAAGACAATGAGGAGGAGTCATGTCTGAAAGAAGCTGCAGAGACTTAAAGGGGACATAGCATGCAAATTCCACTTTGTTAGTGCTTCTACAGGTTAATGTGGGTATCTGGCTCATGTCTACCAACCCAAAACACTCGCGCGTTTTGTTATGGTTCCTCTAAGTCAGAAACGTCATGCTGGAGTGACTCGAATAGCTTCCTGGGTTTGTGTACACAAATACACTGGAAGTCTCCCTACATGGTAAAAGCTGTTTTATATGATCCTTGTGGTATTTTGACCAAAGTATGTTACAGACATTTCATTAAGACCCCAAGGAACCAGATCAACTTGTGGTAAAATGGGCATGCTATGTCCCCTTTAAAGCATCACAACTTCACGTCTAACACCAACTTCCTCCACACTGACATGTTTTAGTTTTTAAAGTGTCTGGACGAACAGAAACTGAGACGTTTGTAAAGAATGAGACAGATTCATCTTCATCCTGGAGCCTGATCTCTCTTTCCTCATGAACAGTCAGATTTCCTGTGACACTGTCTCTCAGGTGATCAGCTGAAGTTACGTCTTCCTCCTCGTCTTCCTCCTCGTCTTCCTCCTCCTCCAGCGTTTCTGTGTTGCAGCCAGCAGTTAGCACCCTGTGGCTCAGCTGGATGCTAACTGTGTCCTGGCAGCAGCGCGGCTCCTTACCCTGTCAGTCAGGTGATGCATGTTCTGCATGGCTGCTTCATAATGCGATGCCGAGCGCGGCTGCGTACCGAGGCCTGATAGACGAATACACTCGGTCGATCACGTCGCTTGTCATTGCGGCGGCGGCGGCGGCATCTGGAGGGCTGCAGAGGTGGTAATCTGTCAGCATACATATGTATGGAGGGATATTCATAATGTTTCTGTGCCGGGGAGAAGCAGCTGCCGTCTGATGTTGCTGTTAATTCACTTCATCGATGCCAGAGAACAAACACTGTGCTCGCCCCATCCAGGAGGTCAGAGAGGAGCATGCTGGGACATTTTGATTGAGTTTCAGGCCGTGCTCACACCTCACCTGTGCGGTGGGGGTGAGTGAACTCTGGTGTGTTCGTCCATTCAGTTCGGTTCATTTAGGAGAAGCTGCGTTCACTCGGGTCATTAACAGAATAAACCTGAGATCTGGATTTTAAAAGAACACGAGAAACATTCACACGTTCGACAGAAACTGACGTTTCGCTGCTGACGCCTCATCACGCAATTCTTACATCGTTAGATACTGTGTGAAGTCTGATAAACGTCCTCAAGTGATGTCACTGGAGGCGGCGTGGGTTAGTCTGTGGGCGTGGCTTAAGAGAGAAGTGACCCCGTCAGTGTGATGAGAAGGAAACCATCTTTGTATAAGTCTGTGCAGTCGAGATCATGAAGTGGAGCCACCACACACACACACACACACACACACACTCACACACACACACACACACACACACACACACACACACACACACACACACACTCACAGTGAAAGTGATTCCACCTCCGGGCTCCTCGTGTGTTTTTAAAGACTCGATTACCCAGAGATCCTATTGGCTGTTAATCCCTGAAGCTTCATTCATTCAGTTTAGCATGAGAGCATCAAGAATCAATTCTGAACTTTAGAGTCTCGTCCTGCTCCCATTCAGCTCCGAGAGCAGGACTAACACTCATCTCACTGTGTGTGTGTGTGTGTGTGTGTGTGTGTGTGTGTGTGTGTGTGTGTGTGTGTGTGTGTGTTCTAAATCATGCTGCACGTACACAACCTGCAGAACATGTCAAGTGTCCACATCCTTACGGCCATGAAAATAAAGATGGAGTTTTCCAAACATAAACGACATAAGGAGGAAAATGTATGAGTTGAATGAATCATCTGCTGATGTATAAATGTTTAAATGTTCTGTGTGTGTGTGTGTGTGTGTGTGTGTGTGTGTGTGAGTGTTGTGTTATTGTCGAGCAGTGTGTGTTTGAGCTGAGTCTGCAGCCTCCTCCTCCTCCTCCTCCTCCTCCTCCTGCTCCTGCAGCACATTCAGCAGCTAACCAGGTTACGCCTGAATTGGATTATCAATTTCTGGGCTAAGTTGAAATCTACAGATTGCGGGCCGGAGCAGGAGTGACGGGCTAAGCAGCGCGCTGTCAGGAGGGATTGATGGAGCTGCTCATTCACAGCGACACCGGGTCCATTTATAAAGCCGTAATTGCTGCTGTGATATCGACACTCTTCCTGCTTTCGACCTTAACCCTGCCGCCCTCCTCCTCCTCCTCCTCCTCCTCGCTCCTCGTCCTCCTCCTCCTCCTCCTCCTCCTCCCTCCTCCTCGTCCTCCTCGTCCTCCTCTTCCTCCTCCTCCTCCACTCATGCATCTCACATCGCGGCCTCATCTCGTCCCTCAGCTTCCTTCTGTAAATCAAACTGGGGATTTCTCTTGTTAGCTCTGCACCGCTACATACTAACTACGTATTGTGTCCGTTATATTGAACCTTTAAAAACATAACTTTGAAAAACTATCTTGGATAAAAAGTCACATGACTAAACTAGCTTTTGATTGGATGATGATGAGACCCCTAGTGGCTGAAGTTACATATTGTGCATTTAACCAAAAAACAACAACATTTAGTTTAATTATTTTCAATATTCAAAACGATAATATTTTAAAATGGAATAAATGATTTACTCCGTGTGTGATGCAGAACGTTTCCTTTGCATCAGCTAACCAGCTTTAACACGACATGATTATATTTCACTGTTATTCTCTCTCATTATATTTGATATTTAGATATTTTTCTAATCTGACTCAGTTTCAACTGATTTTCTTCCTCCTGTATTTTTAAATGTTGCAGTTTTTCACTTCACTGATAAATATGAAGCTCCTGTTTTGTTTTGTATAATAAAAATCATAAATACCAAAATGTTCTACGATTCAGACAAAAAGCGTGTTGGGTTTAAAAAGCAGAAAACAAACTCGTCCCCTCTTCCTCTTCTATCCTCACTTCATCACCACGTCTCCTTTATCTCGGCCACTAATGATCTCTGCTGATGAGATAATGGAGCTTTTTACAACTCAATAATATCCTGAATGGTTCAAATGGTCAGCGGAGGGGAGGGGAGGGGGAGAGGAGGAGGAGGAGGACCGGAGGGGAGGTGGAGGAGGAGGACGGGGAGGGAGGAGAGATTACCGAGCATGGCGGCGCTCGGCTGTTCCTCAGAGCGACACTCACACGTTTAGTGCTCTGACTCCACGCCGGCTCTGATCAGATGTGTTATCAGACGCTGGAGTGAGGGACATGTGATGCTAATTTAAACCTGCGGGGGGGCAGCCATTAGGACGAGTCGACAGAATGAAAAGAAGAAATAAATCACCAGCAGTTTCCAGATCAGATTTGGCTCTAAAACCTAAAACCACATCTCCTCAGTGTTTGCACTGCAGCGCCCCCTACAGTAATGTAGCCTCCATTAAAGTAACATGTGTTAATTATTTCATATCAGTTTATAACTTATAAACCTCAGACTCTAAATAAAAGATGGACGAGTGAAACCAGAATACCTCAATCCCCCCCTGGTGGCTGACTGCAGTATAGACCAGAGACTGTAAATAAAGATGGACGACACATCTTCCAGAAGAGAAGCTAAACGAGCTCAGATACAAACGCTGCCATCTTGTGGTGCAGTACTGATCGTGGAGCCGCACTATCGAGGTGTTAAATAAAGATTATTAGACTTTTAAAGGATCCTGAATAAAACAGGAAGTTCCTCAAAAGGTGAGAAGATGATGTGGCTTCACTTCTGGTGGCTGACATGTCGTCCATCTTAATTTACAGTCTGTGGTTTGACCTGTTTTGTTGTTGTGTGTTGTTGTGTGTTGTTATGAGTTGTTGTGTGTTGTTGTGTGTTGCTGTGTGTTGCTGTGCGTTGTTGTGTGTTCATGTGAACCATGTTTCCTTACGTGTGGAACACAACCTGAACAGAAGCTCTCTGATTTTATCTCCTTTCATTTTCTCGTCTTCAGCGAACAACTGATTCCGGGGACAGAACGTCGGACGAGTGAAGATCTGGACTGAACGTGGTCGTCATGGTGCAGAATTATAATAACTCTTCTAATTCTGTGTTCTCTGTCTCTTCCTGTCTCTTTTTCTTGCAGCGGTGCGCGTTGAGCCGAGCTGCCAGTTCTCATCCTCTTTCATTACTCCCTCCATTATTCCCTAATTTCCTTCCCCTCACTCTACAGGCACCTTTTGCACAAAGCAATCAGCCGGCAGTAAATGGCCGGGACTATCCCGCTCTGAGTGTCTGCTCTTTATTCTTCTTCTGTTCTTTATCTCTCTTCTGAGGAAATGAGAGGAGACAAAAGCAGGAGCCGCCGTCGCCACCTTGGCCCTCGTCCTCGCCACGATCCTCAGAAATGAGTCTGTCGAGTGGATGGTTTCGTCGGAGTTGTTTTATCGGATTCGCAGAGTAATGAGTGTGTTTGTCTTTCTGGAGACACGAGTGTGTGAATCACTCAGATGACAACAGGAAGCAGCAGGTGTTCAGCAGCGCCATCTAGGGACGAGGACATGACGTGTGATTTATTTACATGTCAATGTATGAATGACATTTTAGTTTCATCTGAAAACATTTAGGGAACAGTAACTGCAGGTATCCATGGCAACAACAAAATGGATTCCGCAGGTATCACCATATCAGGCATCGTATGCTTTGGGGCGTGGATACCACAGAGTGATTGACAGCTTGTACCCGTCCAATGGGTGCAGGTGGCAGGTGTAGGTGGGCGTGTAGTTCCCTCAAGCTCTCAGTCAGGCTCCACCCCCCCACTCCTCCAAATATGGTAACTTCAGGTTTCAGACAAATGTCAAACTGGATTAATGTCAAACGTGACGTCACGGTGAGAGACGGACAGAAATTAAACTGTTAATCAAACTATTGTTTGGTTATGTTTACCCTAACCCCCCACACACACCTTCATCTTCATCATCCCACATCATTAACCTGTGAGCGATCTTCCACATCACACCTGATCTAACGGTCACATGTGTCGTTATCGTCTCTTCACCCTCCTCCTCCTCTGAAGACCCCCCCCCCAGCCACTCGTAGGCCTCCTCTAATCCTCAGCGTTATTGTCGACACGTTTTCATTATCTTTGAGAGGCTCCACGCTCACTGTGCTTTGATGAGTTTATGAACAGTGGCACCTCTAATCCGAGGGAAGATGCTCTGGAGAACGCCGTGATCAGCGCACATCACGGCGGCGGCGGCGGCGGCGGCGGCCGGGGGACGAGCTGATGTAATTTCACATTCGTAATAATAATCTGGGAAGTCTTTAATGCGATTCAAAGACAGGCCTGTCAAAAATAATATAGTGCAGTTTATATGAGGTGAGGGGCTGTGGTGGTGGTGGTGGGGGGGGCTGCTGGTGGTAATTGAGGGCTTTGTTGTTGCCTTGTCCACAAATGGATTTCTCATTACAGCGAATGCAGCAGCATGTTCTCTGCAGTACACGGTTGCCATAGAAGCTGTAATAACACGTAATGCTGCGTGACCCCCGGCTGCTTGTTTCCAGAGATGTCAGAGCATGGACACAATTAGACGGCCATTTGCAATACAGAGAAAAATACATGCGTCTGAGCCCATGAAGAATAAACACAGGGTTTATTCCTGTTATCCACACGTCCACAGACTCTCACCACTTTAATCACGTCTCTCAGTTTCCTGCCAAATAAACGTTTTCCACACAATTACATTCATGGTTACAACTTTTTAATTTGTTTATTCAATGATTAAAATATATGCTAAATGCTGAACCGTTGAATTTCTGAGTCATAGAGGATTTTACAGGTTTCAAAAAGTTTCCTAAAATGCTGGTTTTAGAAAATCTTCATGTATTGTGAACTTCACATAAACACTGCTGATCTTTTCTCTGCTGCTGCGTCCGTCTCCGGCGCCGCAGCCGAACCCGGTCGTCAACACGTCCACAGACACGTCCCCGACGAGTCAACACTTTCATCAGCTCTTTCACTTTCCTGCCAAATAAACACTTTCCCCACAAATTGCTCTGCATAATCACAGGTGAGAGCAGCAATCAGAGCCGAGGAGCAGGAAGAGGAAGGCGTCCTCGCTCCTGGTCAGCGCGCAGGTCTTATCTGTCCATGTTCAGGGCTCTAATCTGCTCTCGCTCTGTTATTGTTCGTACGAGGAGTCAAACTGCTGAGGCCCACACTCCCGCCTGTCTGCCATGTGCTGTTTGTGTTGCCATCTGTCCTCTTAACATTTCATGAGCGATGCTGTTTCTGGAGCCGGAGAGCACATGGAAGCACAGAGAGCAGGAGCTCCAGGAAATCTATAATTCACATCTTCGCAATTTGTCCCGACGAGCTGCCGTAGCTTGTTCTCCCCTCCTCCCGCTTCCTCTCACAATTAGAGAACAAACGCTCTTTGAATGGTCTCTGGTTGATAATTCATCCCTCCGGTTTGTTCTTCCTCCTTTTTGTTTCTCTGCTGGGTGCAGCTGTTCCCGCTGACTGTTGGTGGGCCGACTACAGTAATTAAGCACCAATTTTCCCACCTTCAGAGCTGTATTAACGAGGCTCGACAGCCCGCGGCTGGGGCAGCAGGCTATAATCACCCAGCGGCCCCTCGGCAGGATAATGGTACTTACCCACTCGAGTCAGCGCCGCATCAGATGAGCTGCGTGACTTTCAGCACGCTGTTGATCTTCTTACCTCCAGTGAGTCTGCTGAAGTGCGCTGACTCCTCCGTAAATAAGCTCTTTCATCCTCCTTCCATTGTGTGCTCGCACTTCTTTTTATTTCCTTCCTCTGGCGACCCATAATTAGTGCTGTAAAAACGCTGTGATGATGCAAACAGCTCGTTCCCTCCAGAGTCCAGAGTCTGCAGCTTCTCTGTCCGAGCCAACGCTGCAACATCTCCCATCACTTGTTGCTGAGAAGCTCATGATTCATTCTGCTGCTGTTAATGGGAACGTGTGGAAAACATCTCGAAAACAACAGGAGCCGACTGGTTGAGGCTGTTTTTTTTATTCTCCCAACTCCGAGTCCGATAGACTCATATTAACAGATACATCTAAAACAATAAAAGCACAATCTCAAGCTCCTCAGAGGATGAACACTCCACAATCATTTCTTTTATATATTTAGCTCTGCTGAATCACATGTAAATAATATTATATATTCATATAATTTATACTGTAGGCACAGTGTGAATGTGTTGGAAACCGTTTCCTCTGGATCTGCCTGAAGGACGTTGAACTGTTGTTTTAAAAGTTCCTCAACATTTCATTTAAAGGATCATTAATCTTGTGGCCTCAGATATTTGTGGATGAAACCTGTTCGGTCTGTTCGTCACCTCGGGCCCTGTGACACACACAGATTTGCTCCTGGTGAAAAGTGTGAGGAGGTCGAGCCTGCGGTGGCGGTGGCGGCGGCGGCGGCGGCGCTGGAACGGCGAGCGCTCCACCTGCTCCAGTCATCGGGCGGGAAACCGACAGCTCCAACCGACAGAGGCTTTCATCCGCTCCGAGGCGCAGGTGACCGGGGTCCACCCCCTGACAGCCAGGAGGCGTCTGTTTATGGAAGCTTCCACCTCTGACCTCACAGATTGCTGCTTTCGGGGAGTGATTATTTGCCGATAGAGACGTGCCTTTACATCCCTCCTGCCCCTGTCAGCCCGGAGGACAGGTGGCGGCTGACAGACGGGGTCGACCCCTGGCGCTCAAATGATGCAGACCTGGAGAGATAATTGGTGAGCAGCGAGGTCATGTTTGATGGAAACACACTTTGCAAATTTATCTGGTGAGAGCGGTGTCAGAGCAGCAGCAGTGCTGCAGTCAAGCTGTGTTTAGAGCTTCCTGTTCTCTCCTCTTCCTCCTCTTCCTCCTCTTCTCTGCTGAGACGTCTTAGTTTGGTCCATGTCTCATCTGCTAACATGGAGGAGGCGGGTTTATGGGGGAGATGCTTTGGATTTGCTTTCATTCAAATTTCTTGTTCTGTAAAATTCTCATTTCAGAAAATTCTCAACTGTTAAATTGTTTTTTTTATAAAATCATCTTTGTTATTCAATTTTTTTTAAATTGTCATTTGTAAAGTTCCTGTTTCAGAAAATTCTTGTTATGTAAAATGTTTGTTTCGTTAAATTATTTTTTCGTAAAGATCTTTTTTCACGGAACAAAATAAAGCTTGATGTGAAAGTTCAGGTCCAAACATCCCATCACATGTTCTTCATTCATTTTAATTTTCCTCACAGACACAGATTCCTGAACGAAGCTTCTTATTCACGTATATAAATATAATTATTACGTGTATTTCTCATTCGATTGTCTCTCTTTACTGTCCCAACACAGTTCCCTGCTGTGTCAGATTCTCCTTGTCGGCCCCCGGGGGCCACGGCCTCCTGATCCCCGCTCGGTGTTCTCCAGTGACGAAACGTGGCTCCAATCTTTCACATCTTTTTGTGCATCCGAAATTATCTTCGTCATTATTTCATCCCCGGAATTTCCGCTGAATATAAAAACAAACATTTTTACCAAACTGATTTTTAAACCGTTCTTTAATTGTGTTATAAAACGTCAACATGAGTGATTGGCCCCTTAAAGCTGTTAAATCTGCGGCTCCTGTCCTGCTCCAGCTGCTGCCTCCGGTTAAATATCTTATCTCCTCATTTCCATTCACACTCTGTGGTTTCCATTGAAGAGGGGAATCCATTCCCATACTGGGCTATTGTGTCATTCTGCTAGATGAATATAAATTGCATCAATTTCCAGTGATAAATGCAGAGACATTGTGCTGTGGATGCAGCATTAGTGAATAATTGGGAGGAAATGTCAGGAGCACATTACAATATGCAGCAGGATACTAATGTGTTTACGTGTTGGTCGTCTGTCGGAGGCTGAAGCTGTGATTCAGGGAAACTGCATCAGGACATGTTCTCATTATACTGGAGCTGAGATGATTGACAGCTGTCGGCATCTGTTAAAGAATCAGGTTCAGCTGCTTCGTTTTAACAGGTAGTTTGAAAACTGCAGACTGTAAATCAAGATGGACGACGTGACGGCTCCCAAAATGAGGCCAAAACCTGTCGGTAGCCCCCTGGTGGCTGCCTGCAGTATAGGTCACAAACATGGCCTCCTCCACGTTAGCAGATCGGACGTGAAACAAAGATAAATGTTTGTCAAAGGTGGTTTCTGTCCTTTTAGGTCGTTTTCATCACACTGATGTTTGTTCAAGTGTTTCTCATCAGTTTGGTTTTAATTAGTTATTTGACGTCATGATTGACACATGAGACTCGTTATTGGTTGGGTGTGTGTGGGGGCGGGACCTTGATAACGTGGCTCCACTCCACGACTGCAAATGACGTCATTGACACAAGATGGCGTCCACACAACTACAGAGTTTGAGAGTCTTGTGAACGCTGCTGGTCTCGTTTAGTTTGAACTTTTCTGTCCAAACCATCCAAGACAAAGAGGAAACTCACTGAGCTGAGCTAAATATTGTTTAAACTATTCTTCCAGTCATATTTGTGGAAGTTAATCCAGCACAGATCAGTGAGATTTGATCTGACCTCCTCCTCCTCTTCCTCCTCCTCTTCCTCCTCTTCCTCCTCCTCTTCCTCCTCCTCTGTTCACACGTGACTCTGCTCTACAGCAGCAGCAGCGTTCAGGCTGGTGAACGTCTCGTCTCCATGTTGCAGGTCCGTCCGTGGTTTCTGCTCCAGCTGACTCCACTCGGTCCGCTCCGCACTCAGAGGGATTAAAACCATTAACACGATTTATATCAAACATCCACCATCGGGCCCCCCCCCCGTCCCTCCAGCTCTTCCTGCGTCCACAGATAATCTAATTGAGGCCGTGGCTGTGGGCTGCGGATCGTTACGGCTCGGATGCTCCTGAACGCAGAGAAATCAGAGCTTCATTAGAATAAGATGGATTGACATCAGGGTAAAAAAAAGAAAATTAAAAAAATTAAAGAGGAGGTAGCGATGGGGGGGGGGTGGAACAAATCAGCTTTGATTGGGTGGGTGGTCGGTGAACTGTTCGCCAGCGGTCTGAGTGCGGGGGGTCATGCATGAACTGAACCAAATCAAGTTCGAGATCCTCGAGCCGCTCATTAAAATTAAAGCGCTCATTACAGCTGATGGCCAATTTAAGGAATCTGGAGAATTTATCCTGCTCGCACCTCGCTCTCGATCTCACCACCTGTCAATCACAAGAAGCGAAAAAGGACCCCGCCCCCCCCTCTACCAAACACACCTCCTGGAAACGCCCCCACTTAGACTTTTATTTTGAAATTCAAGCTGGAAAACCCCCTAATTTTCTTTGTGACGCAGCAAAATATGTTTTTTCATCAGAGACGTCTGGAAACACGAGGAGGTTCCAGATCTTTTGGTGATGAGGGCCGACGCCGGTGTGGATGAGCTGTAAACAACAACACTGATCTTTCCACAGCAGAGTTTATACGTCATGTCCGGCCTCCTGCTGCTCTACAGGCTCCGCCTCCTGCTGCTCTACAGGCTCCGCCTCCTGCTGCTCTACAGGCTCCGCCTCCTGCTGCTCTACAGGCTCCGCCCCTCGCCTGGATGTTCCCACATGTTCCTGTGTGAACGAGTCGGACCCGACAACCTGCTGCTGCTGCTTCACAGACACCAACACATTCACTTCATTTTTACGACACAGCTCATTTCACAGTTTTCGTGAATGGAAGACGAACCAGCAGGAGGTGACACGACCCTTCGCTCTTTCTCTTCCTACCTGTTGTATATCAGCGATAGCAGCTTTGGCCTTGTGCCGGTTTCGACAGGCCAGGGTCACTCTGGCTCCCTTCCTGGCCAGGTGCAGCGCCGTGGCTTTACCGATGCCGGTGTTTCCTCCTGCAGGAAACAAACTGTTAACAAACATCCAAGTTGTTCTATGTTTGATCGATGGATAAAAGTTTAAATCAGACTGTAAATAAAGATGAACAACATGTGAGGCCAACACATCTTCTTCGCCCCCTGGTGCAGCACAGGTAAGAAACCCTGAAACACTCTTCAGAGGCCTGAACTACGAATCAGGATTTGCTGTATCGAGGTAAAACTTCAGGTTTAGTTCAGAGTTTTCAGTCCTACGAAGCTCGTTCACTTCCTATTCCTAAATCGCCATGGTAACTTATGCTGCACAGCTAACCTGCTCCAGGTTAAGTTGGAGAAAAGAGATCAAGCAGTACAGAAGCTCCGCCCACTGACCAATCTATTCCTGTGAAACATGACATCATCGTTCTTAGAGGATCCGTGTGGCAAATAGCGTCTCTGTAACTTACACATTGTCACAATCAGAGGTTTTACCAGATGTTCTTCCTGCGTTTAGCAGCTGTGACTGTTTCTTTTATTCTGGATCAGCTGTTTGTACTTATATTGTTATTACACAACAGTTTGACTTAGCCTGGAGCAGGTGAGCTGTTCAAGTTACCATGGTGATTTACCGATAAGTGCAAACCCAGCTTCGTAGCACAGACCACAGGTGGATGAAAAGATCCTTCTAGAAGACAGAGGGTGACTCGTGATACGAGTGAATGAAAGTGTGTGTGTGGTCGACACTCACGGGAAAAGGCCACTGAACTGAGAGATGAACTTCTTCTTCCTCCCGCAGGAAGTGAACCGTCCTCCTGCAGCTCCTGACGTAACAGCGACACACGCCCCCTTCTTCTTACAGCTGCAACAAGTCTGAGCCACACACAGAGACACACACAGTGAACACACACACAGTGAACACACACACACGGTGAACACACACGGTGAACACACACACACAGTGACACGCACAGTGACACGCACAGTGAACACACACAGTGAACACATACAGTGAACACACACAGTGACATACACAGTGAACACACACAGTGAACACACACAGTGAACACACACACACAGTGAACACACACACACAGTGAACACACACGGTGAACAGGCACAGTGAACACACACAGTGAACACACACACACAGTGAACACACACGGTGAACAGGCACAACACAAAATAGCTGCTGCCATGTAATAAGACGTTCATTTGTTATTTCAGTCTGCCACCGCACTCCATGGACCGAACAGTTCTGACCTGAGGTCTGTCACAACTGTGTCAACTTCAATAACAAACTTAAAATAGTTCTGTTCCCTGATTTTCTGCTGTGTTGTACGTCCAATCGGTTCATGGATGTGTGATGCATTTGTTGTATAATATTCTTGTCTTTGTAATTATGGTGTGTGTGTGTATGTGTGTGTGTGTGTGCGTGTGTGCGTGTGTGCGTGTGTGTGTGTGTGTGTCACTCACAGTCCTCCCCCATGTTGCCGGCGTCCTGCAGCCGTGAGCTTCTCACCTTCTTCATGTTGGTGAGAACCTGCAGGAACATCAGACACACAGGAGGTCAGAGGTCAAGTCTGCTGAGGTTTCACCAAACAGCTTCAAGTATCATATCAATTTAAAACATGACATAAAACATAAGCAAAGATTGAGCTAAAGAATATTATTACACATTCCAAGTGCTTCACTCCAAGCCACTTCTAGAAATTTCAATAAATACTTTGACCCACAGAAACTTCTGCATGTTCGTATTTATGCATTTAAAAAGGAAAATGCACATTAATTAACAAGTGTAGTGGAGTCCATCATATAATGGGTCAGATTTAATGATGCAGGCTAGTTTTCATCTGCAGGTTGATGGTAGAAAAACATACAAATACATGAATAACACCACAAGTACACACACAGTACATTAGAATCAACATGATACTGTCATGTTCTTATTCATCATCCTCATGTAGCCCAGTGACTGTGGAGCTTTTCTTTACTGAAGCTAAATGTGACGATGTAAAATAAAAACACAGTCAAATAAAAGTGTACGAGGTGAATTTATAGAACGAGAGTGAAAATAAATGATTATTCACAAATAACAAAGATGTACAGATGTAACACTGGTGTTTGTGGGAAACAGAGATTTAAGTGAAGTGACCTCGACGAGAGCATCGATTCACAACACAAGGAACTAGCTTCACTGGTTTTATCGGATTCAAACAACGTGTAAGAGAGAAAACGTCCATGAAGCTACTGTAAGTTCGGCTCCGTTCAGCTCATGTTCCTCTGGCTCTCGATGCTTTTATTCATTTCTGTTTCACACCGTCGAGTTTTAAATTTCCCTCTTTCAAAACACAACTGCCTCATTTCCGCTTCCGCTGCTTCTTCTTCTTCTCCGAGACTCCAGCTGACTGCTGCAGCGCCCCCTCTCTGCGGTGACGGGATAACACATCTTCTGCATTGTAACTCAAACAGAAGTGAAGGAAACACCAGGGTCCTTGAATCATGAAGAAGAAAATGGACACTTGAATTTGAATAAAATTCCAATCTGCAGAATCAACTGTTGACAGATGTTATTCCAACAACCTGTGTCCAGGGGGACGTGCATGTCCAGTGCATGTGAGTGGTCACGTGATCTCTGCAGGCAGAGACGTGTTGACGGAGATTCAAACTGATGCAGAGACAAACACCTGTGAGCACAGAGAGCGTTTTTAGTTTGGAAACGCCTTAGTGGTGTTAATGTAACTCTAAAGCAAGAACAGAGTGTGGGAATGGAAGAGGAAAACATTCTCCCCATTCCAAGTCAAACTCAAGGAAGTCGATCGCTTTGATTTTAAATGATCTGAAAACCGTGGATTTAAGATAAGATAAGATAAGATAAGATAAGATAAGATAAGATAAGATGATCTCTTTATTAGTCCCACAATGGGACATTTGCAGTATTCCACATTGTTGCACTTGCCTATAGGGGGCAGAGTAAGCTGACTGTGAGACATTACTGCAAGACACACAGAAGAAGACAAGTTGCAGAGATGAGTCGAAGCCCCTGGTCTGTTATAGGTGTGTGTTGTGTGCTCGGTGCTGCTGTTCCACCAGCTTCTAGGTTTTGCCAAGTCTTGCCACGTAGGTTATAAAAGTGAACGTTTTCTACACCACTAACTGTCGCAGTGTGAATAGTAAACATATTGCACAGGCAGATGAATCAGGCACAGTGAAGAGTTAAAGTGTTAGAGTGCAGTCCATAAGGGGTGCATAGTTTGTACTGGCAGCAGAGCTGCTGGTACATTTGTTTCAGGTTTTACAGGTTTTATCATCCAGCATCTCAAGCTCCACCCTCTCCTGACTCACCTGAGAAACCAGGAAACATCTGTTCCTCCCTGAAGAGACGCAGGCTGAAAACCAGACGATCACATTCACCTTCCAAACCAAACTAAACCAAACCAGACCAGACGTCCTGAGTGAGTCCAGCTACAGGAGAGAAGAGTCAAACTACAACCTGCCGACGCTCCACACACTGACCGTGAGTTTAACAAACACCTCGACTCAGACAGGAAGTAAACCTCAGTGAAGTTCGTGGAGCTGTGACTGACTGACTGTCTGTTTTCAGCTTCACCTGGAGACTCAATGGCTTCCAGATCAGAAGAGGATCTCTGCTGTCCCGTCTGCCATGATGTCTTCAGAGATCCTGTCCTTCTGTCATGTAGCCACAGCTTCTGTAGAGACTGTGTGAAGAGCTGGTGGAAAGACAAAGAAGTAAAAGAGTGTCCACTTTGTAAGAGAAGATCTTCAAAGTCAGAACCACCTTGTAACCTGGTGTTGAAGAACCTGTGTGAGACCTTCTTACAGGAGAGAGATCAGAGCTCTTCACATGCTCTCTGCAGTCTGCACTCAGAGAAACTCAGACTCTTCTGTCTGGACCATCAGCAGCCAGTGTGTGTCATCTGCAGAGATTCAAAAAAACACAGCGACCACAGATTCAGCCCCATCGATGAAGCTGCACCACAACACAAGAAGCAGCTTCAGGAAACTCTGGAGCCCTTGAAGGAGAAGTTACAGTGTTTTGAACGTGTTAAAGTAGAGTGTGAACAAACAGCAGAACACATTAAGGTCCAGGCCGGACTCACAGAGACGCAGATCAAGGAGCAGTTTAAAAAGCTTCATCAGTTTCTGGAGGAGGAAGAGGAGGCCAGGATGGCTGCACTGAGGGAGGAAGAGGAGCAGAAGAGTCGGATGATGAAGGAGAAGATTGAGGCTCTGAGCAGAGACATAACGGCTCTTTCAGACACAATCAGAACCACAGAGGACGAGCTGAGAGCTGAAGACGTCTCGTTCCTGCTCAACTACAAGGCTGCAGTGGAACGAGTCCAGCAGCGCCCCCTGCTGGATGATCCACAGCTGACCTCAGGAGCTCTGATAGACAAGGCCAAACATCTGGGCAACCTGAGCTTCAACATCTGGAACAAGATGAAGGACGTGGTCTCCTACAGTCCTGTGGTTCTGGACCCAAACTCTGCTAATCCATGGCTCGTCCTGTCTGAAGATCTGACCAGTTTGAGAGGAGGAGAGGAACAGAAGCTTCCTGACAATCCAGAGAGGTTTGATCATTACTCCTCAGTCCTGGGATCTGAGGGTTTTAACTCAGGGACTCACAGCTGGGACGTCCTGGTTGGAGACAGTATACGCTGGGCATTGGGTGTAAGAGCAGAGTCTGTCCAGAGGAAGGGAATCAAATTGTCTGGAACATGGAGAATAAGGTTCTATGAAGGTAAATACTCAGCAGTGTCACCATCAGCATCATCTGATCTCTCTGTGCAGAAGATCCAGAGGATCAGAGTGAAACTGGACTGGAACAGAGGAGAACTGTCGTTCTCTGATCCTGATACTAACAAACACATTCACACCTTCACACACACTTTCACTCAGAAGATGTTTCCATGGTTTAACACTGGAGATCCCTTGAAGCTGTTACCTGTGAATGTCTCTGTGACGCTGGATCAGAGCAGTTAGAGAGAAAGATTTTATTCATCATGTTTATTTCTTCAAGAGAAATCTGCTGAATCTAAAAGTTAAACTCGTTATTCTAAAGCTTTGTTTATTTCTCCTTTTACTTCTCACTCGTTTTTATTTCTCCTGTCGACTTTTCCACGTGTGTAAAAAGATTTCATTATTTTCTGATCTTTATCTTTGGTTTGTTTTTTACTTTCATGGAAAATGTTTTCTATCATTTAGATTTTGTGTGGATCCATGAAGTCGAGCAAACTGATGAAGATCCACATAAAAACACATTTATCAATAACAGCTGATCATTGTTCACATTCAACAAACTTTATTAAAACTCATGAGACATGATTCATGTTTAATCACATAAAGTCTGTTCACATATGAAATAATCCAACATATATGAACATTTGTCTGTTTGATGTGATGAAGCCAAAATGATTCTGTCTGTAAAAGTGTTTATTCAACAGCAGCCTGGTGATGTGACTTTAATATTGTGATAAAAATAATAAAAACTATGAAACAGAAACAGAGTTCTGACCTTGTTTAAGTTGTAGATGCTGCTGTCACAAACCGCTGAAGATCAGAGTTTGAACTTTGTGTCGTCTGCCCCAGTTTCAGGTCAGTGGTAAATTAGACTGGTTTATAACCTGCTAATCCCAGAGAAGCACACTGGAGCTCTGGACCTGCTCCGGATGTGACGCTGCCATCAGCTCCATCAGCTGCCGGCGACAGCTCGAGGTTTACAGACATACTCCTTCACAGTATACACAGTATACAGTAGTATATGTTTGTATTGGACCTGTGGTTATTGGTATTTACTGAATTTAAATGTATTGTTGCTCTTGTTGCACTGCTGAGCTGACCCGTCCTCGTCCAACACCTTCCACTGAACTGTTGATCCTGTGTGGAATCCTGCAGCAGCACAGCAGACACACACACACACAACCAGGCGATGGCGTGACGCTGAAACATGCAGGAAGGAGGAAGCACTTTCAAAAATAACATCAACAACAATGGGCCGCTGGAAAATCCCTTAATAAATGTTAAATGTTAATTTTACATTTAGCATTAACACTTGAAATCGTGTACAGTGCAGTGTGAGAATATGTACAGTGAATGTATCTGTGGCACCTGTAGAAAGATTTTTTGAATACATGTCCAATCCCTTTAATTCAACATGTTGTTTACTAACACACTGTAATACTTCTGGTGTCAATTCCACATTGTTGCACTTGCCTATAGGGGGCAGAGTAAGCTGACTGTGAGACATTACTGCAAGACACACAGAAGAAGACAAGTTGCAGAGATGAGTCGAAGCCCCTGGTCTGTTATAGGTGTGTGTTGTGTGCTCGGTGCTGCTGTTCCACCAGCTTCTAGGTTTTGCCAAGTCTTGCCACGTAGGTTATAAAAGTGAACGTTTTCACACCACTAACTGTCGCAGTGTGAATAGTAAACATATTGCACAGGCAGATGAATCAGGCACAGTGAAGAGTTAAAGTGTTAGAGTGCAGTCCATAAGGGGGTGCATAGTTTGTACTGGCATCAGAGCTGCTTGTACATTTGTTTCAGGTTTTACAGGTTTTATCATCAAGCATCTCAAGCTCCACCCTCTCCTGACTCACCTGAGAAACCAGGAAGCATCTGTTCCTCCCTGAAGAGACGCAGGCTGAAAACCAGACGATCACATTCACCTTCAAACCAAACTAAACCAAACCAGACCAAACTGAACCAAACCAGACCAGACGTCCTGAGTGAGTCCAGCTACAGGAGAGAAGAGTCAAACTACAACCTGCCGACGCTCCACACACTGACCGTGAGTTTAACAAACACCTCGACTCAGACAGGAAGTAAACCTCAGTGAAGTTCGTGGAGCTGTGACTGACTGACTGTCTGTTTTCAGCTTCACCTGGAGACTCAATGGCTTCCAGATCAGAAGAGGATCTCTGCTGTCCCGTCTGCCATGATGTCTTCAGAGATCCTGTCCTTCTGTCATGTAGCCACAGCTTCTGTAAAGACTGTGTGAAGAGCTGGTGGAAAGACAAAGAAGTAAAAGAGTGTCCACTTTGTAAGAGAAGATCTTCAAGGTCAGAACCACCTTGTAACCTGGCGTTAAAGAACCTGTGTGAGACCTTCTTACAGGAGAGAGATCAGAGCTCTTCACATGCTCTCTGCAGTCTGCACTCAGAGAAACTCAGACTCTTCTGTCTGGACCATCAGCAGCCAGTGTGTGTCATCTGCAGAGATTCAGAAAAACACAGCGACCACAGATTCAGACCCATCGATGAAGCTGCACAACAACACAAGAAGCAGCTTCAGGAAACTCTGGAGCCCTTGAAGGAGAAGTTACAGTGTTTTGAACGTGTTAAAGTAAAGTGTGAACAAACAGCAGAACACATTAAGGTCCAGGCCGGACTCACAGAGACGCAGATCAAGGAGCAGTTTAAAAAGCTTCATCAGTTTCTGGAGGAGGAAGAGGAGGCCAGGATGGCTGCACTGAGGAGGAAGAGGAGCAGAAGAGTCGGATGATGAAGGAGAAGATTGAGTCTCTGAGCAGAGACATAACGCTCTTTCAGACACAATCAGAACCACAGAGGACGAGCTGAGAGCTGAAGACGTCTCGTTCCTGCTCAACTACAAGCCTGCAGTGGAACGAGTCCAGCAGTGCCCCCTGCTGGATGATCCACAGCTGGCCTCAGGAGCTCTGATAGACGAGGCCAAACATCTGGGCAACCTGAGCTTCAACATCTGGAACAAGATGAAGGACGTGGTCTCCTACAGTCCTGTGGTTCTGGACCCAAACTCTGCTCATCCATGGCTCGTCCTGTCTGAAGATCTGACCAGTTTGAGAGAAGGAGAGAAACAGAAGCTTCCTGACAATCCAGAGAGGTTTGATTATTGCATCTCAGTCCTGGGATCTGAGGGTTTTAACTCAGGGACTCACAGCTGGGACGTCCTGGTTGGAGACAGTACAAACTGGTCACTGGGTGTAAGAGCAAAGTCTGTCCAGAGGAAGGGAATCAAACTGCCTGGATACTGGAGAATAAGGTTCCATGTAGGTAAATACTCAGCAGAGTCACCATCAGGATCATCTGATCTCTCTGTGCAGAAGATCCAGAGGATCAGAGTGAAACTGGACTGGAACAGAGGAGAACTGTCGTTCTCTGATCTTGATTCTAACAAACACATTCACACCTTCACACACACTTTCACTCAGAAGATGTTTCCATACTTTAGCATTATAGGTCACTTGAAGCTGTTACCTGTGAATGTCTCTGTGACGCTGGATCAGAGCAGTTAGAGATAAAGATTTTATTCATCATGTTTATTTCTTCAAGAGAAATCTGCTGAATTTAAAAGTTAAACTCGTTATTCTAAAGCTTTGTTTATTTCTCCTTTTACTTCTCACTCGTTTTTATTTCTCCTGTCGACTTTTCCACGTGTGTAAAAAGATTTCATTATTTTCTGATCTTTATCTTTGGTTTGTTTTTTACTTTCATGGAAAATGTTTTCTATCATTTAGATTTTGTGTGGATCCATGAAGTCGAGCAAACTGATGAAGATCCACATAAAAACACATTTATCAATAACAGCTGATCATTGTTCACATTCAACAAACTTTATTAAAACTCACACATGAGACATGATTCATGTTTAATCACATAAAGTCTGTTCACATATGAAATAATCCAACATATATGAACATTTGTCTGTTTGATGTGATGAAGCCAAAATGATTCTGTCTGTAAAAGTGTTTATTCAACAGCAGCCTGGTGATGTGACTTTAATATTGTGATAAAAATAATAAAAACTATGAAACAGAAACAGAGTTCTGACCTTGTTTAAGTTGTAGATGCTGCTGTCACAAACCGCTGAAGATCAGAGTTTGAACTTTGTGTCGTCTGCCCCAGTTTCAGGTCAGTGGTAAATTAGACTGGTTTATAACCTGCTAATCCCAGAGAAGCACACTGGAGCTCTGGACCTGCTCCGGATGTGACGCTGCCATCAGCTCCATCAGCTGCCGAGCGACAGCTCGAGGTATACAGACATACTCCTTCACAGTATACACAGTATACAGTAGTATATGTTTGTATTGGACCTGTGGTTATTGGTATTTACTGAATTTAAATGTATTGTTGCTCTTGTTGCACTGCTGAGCGGACCCGTCCTCCTCGTCCAACTCGTTCCACTGAACTGTTGATCCTGTGTGGAATCCTGCAGCAGCACAGCAGACACACACACACACAACCAGGCGATGGCGTGACGCTGAAACATGCAGGAAGGAGGAAGCACTTTCAAAAATAACATCAACAACAATGGGCCGCTGGAAAATCCCTTAATAAATGTTAAATGTTAATTTTACATTTAGCATTAACACTTGAAATCGTGTACAGTGCAGTGTGAGAATATGTACAGTGAATGTATCTGTGGCACCTGTAGAAAGATTTTTTGAATACATGTCCAATCCCTTTAATTCAACATGTTGTTTACTAACACACTGTAATACTTCTGGTGTCAATTCCACATTGTTGCACTTGCCTATAGGGGGCAGAGTAAGCTGACTGTGAGACATTACTGCAAGACACACAGAAGAAGACAAGTTGCAGAGATGAGTCGAAGCCCCTGGTCTGTTATAGGTGTGTGTTGTGTGCTCGGTGCTGCTGTTCCACCAGCTTCTAGGTTTTGCCAAGTCTTGCCACGTAGGTTATAAAAGTGAACGTTTTCTACACCACTAACTGTCGCAGTGTGAATAGTAAACATATTGCACAGGCAGATGAATCAGGCACAGTGAAGAGTTAAAGTGTTAGAGTGCAGTCCATAAGGGGGTGCATAGTTTGTACTGGCAGCAGAGCTGCTGGTACATTTGTTTCAGGTTTTACAGGTTTTATCATCCAGCATCTCAAGCTCCACCCTCTCCTGACTCACCTGAGAAACCAGGAAACATCTGTTCCTCCCTGAAGAGACGCAGGCTGAAAACCAGACGATCACATTCACCTTCCAAACCAAACTAAACCAAACCAGACCAGACGTCCTGAGTGAGTCCAGCTACAGGAGAGAAGAGTCAAACTACAACCTGCCGACGCTCCACACACTGACCGTGAGTTTAACAAACACCTCGACTCAGACAGGAAGTAAACCTCAGTGAAGTTCGTGGAGCTGTGACTGACTGACTGTCTGTTTTCAGCTTCACCTGGAGACTCAATGGCTTCCAGATCAGAAGAGGATCTCTGCTGTCCCATCTGCCAAGATGTCTTCAGAGATCCTGTCCTTCTGTCATGTAGCCACAGCTTCTGTAAAGACTGTGTGAAGAGCTGGTGGAAAGACAAAGAAGTAAAAGAGTGTCCAGTTTGTAAGAGAAGATCTTCAAGGTCAGAACCACCTGTTAACCTGGCGTTAAAGAACCTGTGTGAGACCTTCTTACAGGAGAGAGATCAGAGCTCTTCACATGCTCTCTGCAGTCTGCACTCAGAGAAACTCAGACTCTTCTGTCT
The DNA here is from genome assembly GCF_022539355.2 of Hippoglossus stenolepis. NCBI lineage: Eukaryota > Metazoa > Chordata > Actinopteri > Pleuronectiformes > Pleuronectidae > Hippoglossus > Hippoglossus stenolepis. The sequence continues at coordinate 27,152,852 of NC_061489.1, read as the reverse complement.
GGACCATCAGCAGCCAGTGTGTCTCATCTGCAGAGATTCAAAAAAACACAGCGACCACAGATTCAGACCCATCGATGAAGCTGCACAACAACACAAGAAGCAGCTTCAGGAAACTCTGGAGCCCTTGAAGGAGAAGTTACAGTGTTTTGAACGTGTTAAAGTAAAGTGTGAACAAACAGCAGAACACATTAAGGTCCAGGCCGGACTCACAGAGACGCAGATCAAGGAGCAGTTTAAAAAGCTTCATCAGTTTCTGGAGGAGGAAGAGGAGGCCAGGATGGCTGCACTGAGGGAGGAAGAGGAGCAGAAGAGTCGGATGATGAAGGAGAAGATTGAGTCTCTGAGCAGAGACATAACGGCTCTTTCAGACACAATCAGAACCACAGAGGACGAGCTGAGAGCTGAAGACGTCTCGTTCCTGCTCAACTACAAGGCTGCAGTGGAACGAGTCCAGCAGCGCCTCCTGCTGGATGATCCACAGCTGACCTCAGGAGCTTTGATAGACGAGGCCAAACATCTGGGCAACCTGAGCTTCAACATCTGGAACAAGATGAAGGACGTGGTCTCCTACAGTCCTGTGGTTCTGGACCCAAACTCTGCTAATCCATGGCTCGTCCTGTCTGAAGATCTGACCAGTTTGAGACGAGGAGAGGAACAGAAGCTTCCTGACAATCCAGAGAGGTTTGATCATTACGCCTCAGTCCTGGGATCTGAGGGTTTTAACTCAGGGACTCACATCTGGGACGTCCTGGTTGGAGACAGTACACGCTGGTCACTGGGTGTGTCAGAAGAGTCTGTCCAGAGGAAGGGAATCAAATTGTCTGGAACATGGAGAATATGGTTCTATGAAGGTAAATACAAAGCAGAGTCACCATCAGCATCATCTGATCTCTCTGTGCAGAAGATCCAGAGGATCAGAGTGAAACTGGACTGGAACAGAGGAGAACTGTCGTTCTCTGATCCTGATACTAACAAACACATTCACACCTTCACACACACTTTCACTCAGAAGATGTTTCCATGGTTTAACACTGGAGATCCCTTGAAGCTGTTACCTGTGAATGTCTCTGTGACGCTGGATCAGAGCAGTTAGAGAGAAAGATTTTATTCATCATGTTTATTTCTTCAAGAGAAATCTGCTGAATTTAAATGTTACACTCATTATTCTAAAGCTTTGTTTATTTCTCCTTTTACTTCTCACTCGTTTTTATTTCTCCTGTCGACTTTTCCACGTGTGTAAAAAGATTTCTTTATTTTCTGATCTTTATCTTTGGTTTGTTTTTTACTTTCATGGAAAATGTTTTCTATCATTTAGATTTTGTGTGGATCCATGAAGTCGAGCAAACTGATGAAGATCCACATAAAAACACATTTATCAATAACAGCTGATCATTGTTCACATTCAACAAACCTTATTAAAACTCATGAGACATGATTCATGTTTAATCACATAAAGTCTGTTCACATATGAAATAATCCAACATATATGAACATTTGTCTGTTTGATGTGATGAAGCCAAAATGATTCTGTCTGTAAAAGTGTTTATTCAACAGCAGCCTGGTGATGTGACTTTAATATTGTGATAAAAATAATAAAAACTATGAAACAGAGACAGAGTTCTGACCTTGTTTAAGTTGTAGATGCTGCTGTCACAAACCGCTGAAGATCAGAGTTTGAACTTTGTGTCGTCTGCCCCAGTTTCAGGTCAGTGGTAAATTAGACTGGTTTATAACCTGCTAATCCCAGAGAAGCACACTGGAGCTCTGGACCTGCTCCGGATGTGACGCTGCCATCAGCTCCATCAGCTGCCGAGCGACAGCTCGAGGTATACAGACATACTCCTTCACAGTATACACAGTATACAGTAGTATATGTTTGTATTGGACCTGTGGTTATTGGTATTTACTGAATTTAAATGTATTGTTGCTCTTGTTGCACTGCTGAGCGGACCCGTCCTCCTCGTCCAACACGTTCCACTGAACTGTTGATCCTGTGTGGAATCCTGCAGCAGCACAGCAGACACACACACACACAACCAGGCGATGGCGTGACGCTGAAACATGCAGGAAGGAGGAAGCACTTTCAAAAATAACATCAACAACAATGGGCCGCTGGAAAATCCCTGAATAAATGTTAAATGTTAATTTTACATTTAGCATTAACACTTGAAATCACAAACGTCCTCAGGTTGGTTTGTTCCGGCTCCTCCCTCGCTTCCCTCGTCTCGCCGCCATTTTTCTTGCTGTCAACGCAATGCATGATGGTACATTCTGCTCAGTGACCATCATGATGCATTGTGGGAAACACTGACTTCACTATTTAGGGTATAAAAACTTCACTAAATATTTGGATATTACTACAGAATGAGTGAGTGATTAAATTAAAAGTACTTGTCGAGTGATTAAACGATCTGCTGAGTCATGATGTAATACTTGATGTATTACTTGATGTATTACCTGATGTATTACTTGATGTATTACTTCATGTAATACTGTTGGTGTATTACTTGATGTACTACTTGATATAACCTGAAGTATTACTTGATGTAATACTTGATGTATAACCTGATGTATTACTTGATGTATAACCTGATGTATTACTTGATGTACTACTTGATGTATAACCTGAAGTATTACTTGATGTAATACTTGATGTGTTACTTGATGTATAACCTGATGTATTACTTGATGTAATACTTGATGTATTGCTTGATGTATAATCTGATGTAATACTTGATGTATTACTTGATGTATAACCTGATGTACTACTTGATGTAATACTTGATGTATTACTTGATGTATTACTTGATGTATAACCTGATGTACTACTTGATGTAATACTTGATGTATTACTGTTGATGTATTACTTGATGTATTACTTGAAGGAGGAGGGGCTTAATGTTACCTGCTCGCTCTGATTGGATCAGATGACAAATACCCATCAAATTACTAATCATCTTTATATATATAAAAAAACGTGTATTTGAGTAGAAAGTACATATAATTGATGATATATGTAGTGAAGTAAAAGTGAAAAGTACCTGAAGATAAATCTACTTCAGTACAGTACAGGAAGTAAGTAGATGTACTTCGTTACATGTGACAGTGAAACACGGGAGGAGTAGTGGAAATAAACGATGCAGACAGAAGGTTGTGATGAATGTTTTCACAGTGGAACAGACACAGGGACAGCTCATGGTCACTGAACAGTCCAGACATTAAGAGAGTCCACTGAGCCTCTCGCTGACCTCCCACAGTTTACGGGCCACCGCGTCATCTCTGGCCCGGGCGCACACTTCCTGTACGCCGCAGCAGAAGAAGTAACGTCCGCTCAGAGGTTCGATTCCCTCCTGCAGGGCGCAGTGCAGCGTGGTCTGAGCTCCGGCCTCCGGGTCGAGGAACAGCAGCCGAGCAATGGGCTCGATGAAAATCTTCTGCCACAGGCTGACGTATCTGGACAGCTCAGTGCGGACGACACCTGCAGGGGTCATGTGACATCAACGATTACACTCCTCATTTAAAGGGGACATAGCATGCAAATTCCACTTTGTTAGTGCTTCTACAGGTTAATGTGGGTATCTGGCTCATGTCTACCAACCCAAAAACTCTGGGGAAAAAACACTCGCGCGTTTTGTTATAGTTCCTCTAAGTCAGAAACGTCATGCTTGAGCGACTCGATTGCGCTTCCTGGGTATTGTGTCGTAACAATACACTGGAAGTCTCCCTACATGGTCTTGGCCCACCCCCGTCCCGTCCCGTCCCCCCACACTCGTTACTTCCGGGTTTACACCGGAGGCTGCGAGGCAGCGCAGCGCCGTTCCCAAGCACGCAGCCGGGCTGTTCACACGGGACGAGCATTTCTCCGCTGGTCAGCCCGCGATTCACTCACATGTGGCATTTGTCTGGATCGTTGGGACTGGGAGGCTGCAGCAGCTGCTCGGGAGCGACCGCTCGCTCTCCCGTGCGTGAGCTGGAATTTGTGTCAGCGCCACACAGCCAGCAGTGTGGAAGACTTCCGCAGTGTTCAGCGCTACTGTAACCCCCGAACCCCGACATTCAACGGGTACAACAACAAGCGGAGAAAGCAGAATCGCGGGCTGACCTTATATATACAGTCTATGGGGCTGACCAGCGCGGAGAAATGCTCGTCCCGTGAACAGCCAGGCGGCGCGCTGGAGAACGCCGCTGCGCTGCCTCGCAGCGGCGTTCCACACTGCCAGCTGTGTGGAAGACTTCCGCAGTGTTCAGCTCTACTGTATGCCGGGTTACAGTAGTTCCGCCGGGTTACAGTAGTTCCGCCCGGTTACAGTAGTTACGCGGGTTAGTAGTTACGCGGGTACACCGACGCGGAAGTGCCGCTGCGAGGCAGCGAGGCGCCGTTCTCTCAGCACGCAGCCGCCTGGCTGTTCACACGGGACGAGCATTTCTCCGCTGGTCAGCCCCATAGACTGTATATATAAGGTCAGCCCGCGATTCTGCTTTCTCCGCTTGTTGTTGTACCCGTTGAATGTCGGGGTTCGGGGTAAATGATGGTCTTCATAGCCCCCCACCCCTCTTTCTCTCTCTGTCTGTCTGCTTGTGTGCTTGTAGTGGGGGGCAGAGGGGACATTTAATTATGTGATTGGGAAAATTAAAACTCCAGGACAACAAGGGAATACAAAGTATGGGATGCATATTTGATAATTTATATCATATAAAATATGTAATTTATATCGTTTAAAATCATGGGGGGAGAGGGGGGAGGGGGGAGCTGGCTCATTAGCATTTAAAGGAACAGGCACTCAAAACAGGTCGCTCGGTGGAGGGCTGTTTTATACAGGGTAAAAAGGAGCTGTTTTATATGATCCTTGTGGTATTTTGACCAAAGTATGTTACAGACATTTCATTAAGACCCCAAGGAACCATATCAACTTGTGGTAAAATGGGCATGCTATGTCCCCTTTAACACAACGTGACAGGCGTCACTCAAATTCACTGATCCATCATTTCAACACTCTCAACATCATTATTCATCCTTCCAACAATGACTCTGCAAACACTGACCATTGCGCTCTGACCTTCACCACCAGAGGCAGGTTTCACACATCGTGTCTCAACACAGCGGTGGACAGAAGCTTTTTACCGCCGACGCCACGGGTCAGCCTCAGGTACCCTCAAGTTCGGCTTGTATCATTGATCACAAGAACAAAACACTTGAAGACGCTAAGATACACAACTGAAGTTATGTCTCTAACATCTGCTGGTGGCTGCTAACACCTGCTAACATCTGCTAACACCAGCTAACACCTGTTAACATCTGCTCACACCGGCTAACACCTGTTAACATCTGCTAACACCTGCTAACACCAGCTAACACCTGTTAACATCTGCTCACACCGGCTAACACCTGTTAACATCTGCTAACACCTGCTAACACCAGCTAACACCTGTTAACATCTGCTCACACCGGCTAACACCTGTTAACATCTGCTCACACCGGCTAATACCTGCTAACACCAGCTCACACCGGCTAACACCTGCTAACACCAGCTCACACCGGCTAACACCTGCTAACACCAGCTAACACTGGCTAACACCTGTTAACATCTGCTCACACCGGCTAACACCTGTTAACATCTGCTCACACCGGCTAACACCTGTTAACACCGGCTAACATCGGTTAACACCGGCTAACATCGGCTAACACCGGCTAACATCGGCTAACACCAGCTAACACCTGTTAACACCTGTTAACATCTGCTAACATGTGCTAACACCTGCTAACATCGACTAACACCAGCTAACACCTGTTAACATCTGCTAACATGTGCTAACACCGGCTAACACCTGTTAACATCTGCTTTCTCAATGACTTCAGTATCTCTTCTCATCTAGTCCTAAATTCTAAGATGGCTTCATGTTTCTCTTTTTCATCCTAACATGTTTGTGTTCGTTTGAATTTTTCCGTTTTGCGTCCGTCACCTTTTAGAAGTGTCATCAACACGTCCAGTCGACTCCTCACACGGCTCATTCAGCCTTTACTCTCTGCCTCTACATGAAGGAGCTGCTTTATGACCATGAACTGAACCACAGACGTGTTCCTGACGTGTTCCAGACGTGTTCCTGACGTGTTCCTGACGTGAAACTGGAAGAACACAAACATCTCAGGATGAAGAAGAGGAGCCGTACACGTAGAAGACGAAGACGTCCACTTGGAAACACGAGGAGGTTCCAGATCTTTTGGTGATGAGGGCCGACGCCGGTGTGGATGAGCTGTAAACAACAACACTGATCTTTCCACAGCAGAGTTTATACGTCATGTCCGGCCTCCTGCTGCTCTACAGGCTCCGCCCCTGCTGCTCTACAGGCTCCGCCCCTCTACCCAGGCTCCGCCCCTCACCTGGATGTTCCCACATGTTCCTGTTGGTGTGAACGAGTCTGATTCTATTGAAAGTCGCCCTCTGCTGCATTTACTTCACTTTATGGAAGCCTATAGTTCATAGTTATTTATTTTATTTTATTTATTTCTATTAAAAACATTTTGTGACTGTGTAACTGGATTCTCTTCATGTTTGGAAAAATGCTGCATATTTGGTTTTAAATTTTTCTTTTTTTTTTTACAGTTTTATTGATATTTTTACTTAATTATCGTTATTTATCACAGAGGAAAACCAAACCAAAACCACAAAGTGCATCAACCACAATGTCACATAATATAATAATTGTATTCTAATAATATTAATCTTATTAAACAGGTTCAACACAACCAGGAAATGATGAATGTGATGTTTTGACCAATTATAAAAACATATTAATTCAAGGTTCACATATGAATTAAACATCAGGTCAGAGTCGACAGTTTCTGCTCAAATCACAAAAACAAAACACTCTCAGGCTACAGATTTAAAGCTTAAAATAAAACTTCACATTTTACATGTTTAGACTTTTTGTCATAAAGATGCTGACAGCTGTCACTCACACCGAGTTCTGACGTCTCTCCGCCCCCGGATGATCGCGGCTGAATTGCAGCCAGTTACCGTCGGTGATGCCAGATTTCAGTTCCTCTTCCTGGAAGCAGGTCGGCCCTCAACGCTGCCCCCTCCCTGCTAACAGGAGCGGTGCACCGGCCTCGCAGCAACGGGACCAGTCGACGGCCACGCCACCAGGAAGGGGCGGGGGAGGGGGAGGCGGCCTCCGGCATCCGCGGCAGAGAGTCATTAATTTCAGCAGAGCTGCTCCAGGCAAAGTATGAGTTTACACACAGAGGACACACTTATAGTACATACCACACACAGACACACACACACACACACACACACACACACACACACACACACACACACACACACACACACACACACACACACACACACACACACACACACACACACACACCTGAGGCAGAGGCAGAATATCAATAACGTGTGAAGCGGCAGCAGCTAAGGTGAAACACACCTTGGATCAGTTTGGCTTTCAGCGAAAACAAGCCGCCGGCTGCTTGTGAACAAGCTTTCAAGCTCGTGTCAGCAAGGTCGACCCGCAGGAACAAACCGGCGTACACGTTTCCGCCGGCAACGCCACCGCCACCGCACATCGATCCAGAGAGCGCTCCGTCGATGGCTCGCTGGAGGTCACACCTGCCTTCCACACACAGTCAGATAGTGTGTGCAGAGAACAGACGGGAGTTGATGTGTGATTTATTTTCCAGCGCGGACGTGTGTTTATGATGAATGATGCGTGAGCAGCTACTCGCCGCGACTGCCATGAAACACACTGTGAATATTTATGACCTCTGACCTCCCGCCGGCTGCAGCATCCGGTCAGAATTCACACGTGATTGATTCCACGCGTCAGAAACCACAGGATGGATTAAACTTTAACTTCCTCAATGGAACTTCCTGGAAACACCTGATTCCTGGTGACTGGTTCAATCTTCAGGTAGAAACATTCACCTGAGTATCGGTGAGAATCGAACCAACGGACAAACCTTTAAATAACCATATGATAAAATATATCATTTTAAATGCGCTCACGGCGTCAGGATCACACGTGTGATTCGTCTCGTTTATTTTAAAGATGGCCGCCGCCTTCAAGTCTCCACGGAGAGGTGTCGTTTATTGAAGCTGCTCTGCTGGAAATGTGAACGGCATTCTGGGAAACAAATCAGCAAAACCTCATTGTTCACCTGCACACACACACACACACACACACACACACACACACACACACACACACACACACACACACACACACACACACACACACACACACACACACACACACACACACACACACACACACACACACACAGGCCCTAATAGACTTGGTGCATATTAACATGTATGTTTTGGGATCTTAATTACTCGTCGGCGTGCGAGGACGCTCGGTTTATAACGAGCTCCCGGCTGCGGCGCTTACCTCGGCGAGCTTCCACTAAACGGGATGATTACTCACTTGGGCCGGTGTAAACATGACGAGCAATAATTGGCTCTTGCAGATTTCACTTATTAGTATGATGTATCGATCCGTCTGAGCCCTGAGCCGCTGAAATCTATAACCGCCACTTCCTGTTTGTTATCCCCAGTTAAAGGTCAGAGAGAAGAGAGAGCGAGAGAGCGAGAGAGAGAGAGAGAGAGAGAGAGAGAGAGAGAGAGAGAGAGAGAGAGAGAGGGAGAGAGACAGAGAGAGAGAGAGAGAGAGAGAGAGAGACAGAGAGAGAGAGCGAGAGAGAGAGAGAGAGACAGAGAGAGAGACAGAGAGAGAGAGGAGAGAGACAGAGAGAGAGAGCGAGAGAGAGAGAGAGAGAGAGAGAGAGAGACAGAGAGAGAGAGCGAGAGAGAGAGAGAGAGAGACAGAGAGAGAGAGAGAGACAGAGAGAGAGAGAGAGAGAGAGCGAGCGAGAGCGAGCGAGAGACAGAAGGAGAGAGAGAGAGAGGGAGAGGCAGAGAGAGAGAGAGAGAGAGAGAGAGGGAGAGAGAGAGAAGAGAGAGAGAGAGAGAGAGAGAGAGAGAGAGAGAGAGAGGGAGAGAGAGAGGGAGAGAGAGAGCAGAGAGAGAGAGAGAGAGAGAGAGAGAGAGACAGGAGTTTGTAGGTCAGGTTTTTATTACTTCTTCACGTTCCACACAAATCCAGGAGGTTAAAACAACATAAGATGATGAAAATCTTTTCTGGTAATTTAGACGACAGCGAGCTCATCGTGTCGGGGTCGTGATGGGCGGGGCCTCCTCCTGAGGGGCGGGACTTCCTGCCCTGTGTTTTGACATTCACACCTGATCACAGGACGACGCTCCTGCTCCTCTTCCCTCCGCTCTTCCTCAGGAAGAGTGATGAGAGACGAAGGAGGGAGCGAAGGAAGTGGCGGCGAGCGCTGGGACAGGTGGCAGCTTCGATTAAATGTTAAATGATGAAGAGGTGGGGGGGCCACGCTCAAGCAGCACCTGTCAGCCCCCCCCGGTGGCCCCTGCAGTCGGCGGCAGGAGCGGCGGACAGGCTGATTCATGACCTCGCCGGCAGGAGACTCTCCAAACAATTTGGGGATAAAGTATCGTCATTTTTAAAGCCCCCGTCGCTCCGTTCTGCTCGTTTAACGCCCGACACCACATGTCTTCTTCTCCTCTCGCCTCAGCGCCGCTCTTCTTCTGTGGTTAAAGACTGGCTGCGCTGGTGACCTGATCATTTTGTCACAGGAGGAAGTGAAGCAGGAAGTTTCCCTCTGACGCTGGACTCAGTTTGTCTTCACAGACAGAAGAACAAAAACTCTTGTTTGAGGAAGTTATTCACGACCGACGCAGGTTTTTCTTTTCTTCTTTTCTGTCTCTGATGATCCTGAATCCAAATGTGATGCTGCGGAGATTCTTCAGTTTGTATGAAGATGAAAAATAATGGTTTTAATTCACCTGGAAATGACATCATGACATTTTGTCGTTAACGGTGAAGCAGAGCACAAAATCACCATCTTTGTTTTCTTAAAAGACTCAAGGAGGATGTTTCCATCATCGTTTATTCACACATCTCTGATCCCCAGAGGATGAACCCCACTGACTGTGGTGATGCTCTTTCCACAAGGATTCATGTTCCCCTCAGGATGAACTGTGAAAACTTCATGATAACTGATGACGTTCCCATCAGCCTCAGCTGGACTCACTAATCTCTGAACGACACATCTGTCACCAGAGTTTCCTGCTCGTTAATGATGAAACAGATGTTGGTTATAATTTGGTGAAAGTTTGGATTAGATTCTTTAAAAAACTTTTTAAACATCTCATATCTCATATCTGTATTGTCCTGCAGGTTCAGATTATGATCTGGAGTAGAAACGATCCAGCGGTGGAAATATATGATAAAAGATTTTAACTTGTTTATTATAGAAGTTCAAAACAGAAGGATTATAATTTGATCATTTGTTGACATGTGGGATCTTCATTAGTTCACATTTTATTTTGTGAATATCAAACCCATTAGTCAACAGGAAGTGGGTGAATGTGAACACAGGACGTGGATGTGGGATGTTTGTTGAGTAATGAGCCTCCGCAGCTTTCATCTTAATGAGAGAAGAGGAAAAGAGCCGTTCGAGTGTCGGCGGAGAAGAGACTCTGTTTCTCATGTGAATGTGAAACAGAGGAAAAGGTTTCCAGGTCGTTTGTGAGGTCACGATATGAACCAATGAGCCGCAGCTGAATCCACACGGGATTAGAGACGACGCCTCTGGATTTAAAATCAGGTGAAGGACAGTTCACTGTGGTTAATCTCACATTATTTAAAATGAGAAACTGAAAATTAAGAATAAGACTTTGAATGAAAGGTCAAATCAAATAAATTGTTCATGTGAAGGGAAACTGGTTTTGGATTTGGTTCATTTTTATTCTCGGAAAATAAAAAGACTACTTTAGAGTCTGGAGAGATTTGTCATAAAGGATCTGATATAAACAGTTAGAGAATAAAAACAGTAAAAGCTGAGACTTTGTTTAAGTGGAGCAGCAGTGAGGGATCATGGGAGTTGTAGTCATGAGAACTGGAGAGAGAGAACTCTCTCACTCCACGTTTCTTCTTTTAAACGCTGGAAACAGAAAACAATGTTCGTAATAGACTTTGTGAGCAGCGTCACACTCAGGAGTTGTGGAGAGAAGCTGTGAAACTCGACCACGACTGAGCTAGTTCACTCTTTTATTTAGACGACACACACAGAAACACACAGGAAATGGACTAATTACAGTGATTCTTCACAGTGAATCGTGTTTAATCTGCTCACTTCTCTTCTCCATGCTGCAGGTTCTGAAGCTGCTGCCTCCTCGTGATAACCAGTCTGAGCTCGGCCCGGCACCAGAGAGTCGTCCTGTGATTTGTGAGGAAACATGTGAACGTCATGCAGAAGAAGAACAAGATTCATTCTGTGAAAAATACACAAATACGAATTTCACAGGAAGAAGAAAGTTTCTTTGTCTGACGGCAACAGGTTTGATTCCTCAACTGATGTCAACGTGTTCCTCAGGATGCATCAGGTCATTGTGACATCATGGTGGGTAGGTGTGTGTGTTTGTGTGTGTGTGGGTGAGGGGGGGGGGTAACGAGTTGCCACCATAGCAATGGGCTGTTGCCCCTCCCTCACTGCACGCCGCCCGCCAAGAGGGCGGAGGACGAGGTCGCTGTCAGAGAGCTCCTCCATGTCAGCAAGCTCACATCAGAGAGCAGCTGAAAGGCATGCTGGGAGAGCGAGGGGAACACACACACAGACACACACAGACACACACACACAGACACTTACAGACACACACAGACCAAACGGGCATGTGTCAATGCATCCTGTAGGTTACAGTGTCATGATGTAGTGTCAGCTGCAGTGCACACACACACACACACACACACACACACACACACACACACACACACACACACACACACACACACACACACACACACACACTCTGCCGCCCGCGGTGGTGTCACGGTCGCTCTGGTTCACTCTGCAGGAGAAGCCTCATTAGATCCGCGTTCAGTGTCGGTCACGCGGCTCTGACGGGCTCAGCAGGCACATCACGGGCCTGCAGCGCCCCCTGGCTCCACCACTTACATCACAGCTGCAGGCAGAGTCTGAAGTGGTGTCGCTTTAAGACCATGGACCATGCGACTTTACTTGAGCTCCAGGAAATAAAAGGTTTTTACTCCTCGTTAAACTGGACAAAGTGACGTGATGGATTTTAAATGCACAGATACAGTAGCTAGCTTTATTTATACAGCAGGAAAAACCTGAATATGATAGAATCTGCACTCGTTCACTCTCTGGATTCACGTCTGTCCATAGATCCTGTGAACAGACACTAGAGCTCAGATCTGCAGATACGTTCTTCACTCATGCCTTGACACAGTGAGGTTCAGAACAACTTAAGTCATATTGTACAACAGAGGCTTTGGTTAAAATGAATAATACCAGATACCAGCAGGCGCATCTTCATATGCTCTAATGCTCGTCACGGCAACACACACACCGACAGCTGAAGCTATGACGAGGTAGGACATTCTGTGAGGACGGTAAAGATCTATCTCCTGGTGCTGCCGATGGAGAGAGAGAGGAAGAGAGACAAAGACGAGAGAAGCCGAGTTCAGGTCTTTGTTTTGGCCTCAGTCGGACGATAAGAGCAGCGGAGATCTTTCTGCATCTTGTCGTCAGCCTAGTGATTTGAATCTTCAGTGTCATCAGCGTTTCTTTGTGGCCGGAGACTTTCAGTCATGTTAAAATCTCTGGTGTCGTTTCTGCAGGATTCCAGAGGTCAGAGTTCAAACTAAACAGAATCTAAGTTCAGCAGAGACAAAGTTGTTGTTCCTGCAGCAGCTGATTGACTGTGTGTAATTATGAAAGGAAGTCAGTCAGTACTAACAGAGATTTAAAGCTAATGAGAAGACAAATGGAGCGGAGGTGAATTTTCTTCCCCTGAAGCATAATCAAAACATGTTGACTCATTAAACACATATAATTACCAAGTCATACTCATGTGTAACAGGAAACTTTGCTTAGTTTTCTATCCAAACGTGCATTTGACTTCACTTTCAGAACGATACCTTACTTCCTCCTCTCCCTGCTCTGCATTGTATTCTGCCATTAGTCTAATACTATATAATTGCATTTTAAAGAGGTGATAGATTATAAATTCGCATAATGAGGACTGCCACTTTATTCACGGCATAAATCTCTGTCAGCGTAATGTGTGTCCTTAATAATGCTTGTTCACAGGCTGCCGAATTAATTAAAATCAATTTAACCTGTCTCATGAAATAAGGTAATAAATTATTAAATTATATTATGCTTCGCTTCGTGTCGACAAAAGCTGCTATTTATCAAGTGTTTGTGAACGAGCTCCACGGCAAGAGGAAGAGATGAATGCTGGATGAGGTGGTGAAATGAGGGGGGTCGCTCTTTCAAACAGTAAAAATAACAAAAGAGGAACCTGAAGAAGAACTAGAACCTCCTCGATGATCAATAAATCATCTAAAACATCCACGTTAATTCCATTAAGTTTTCTTTATAACCTTTAGAATTTGCAAAAGACCCATAGAAACTCTTAGAGAACCTTTAGAACCTTAGAATACTCCTTTAGAACCTTGTAATTGTCCTTTAGAACCTTGGGATTGACCACTGAAACTTCTAAAGCTAAATGCAGAACATTCTCGATTACTGATAGGGCCCATCACTTGGACCTCTAGATGCTCCTCGCTGATACGACAAGATCCTAAAGATCCTCGACAACTGTCTCTAGGATCAATGAAACTTACAATTGAAACTTTACACCAAACTTGCTCAATTACCTTTAGAACCTCAATTTCCTAGAGAAGCTCTTGGACCTTGTCATTATCTTTCAAACCGTTTTCTCTTCTTCTTACTCTGTATCGTCCAACAGATCGAGAACCTTCTTAATGACCTTTAAAACATCCACCAGACTACTATGGCTTCTTGGGGATCACTAAAACATATTTTATTACTAAAAGCCCTTAAAATGATTTCTAGAACATCTTCAATGATCTCTTACACCTTCTGGAATAACCCAAAGGACCTCGAGAGCCTTTTTACTGACGCTAAACAACTGGAACTTTATTTATCTAACTCTTTTCTTAACACATTTACTAAATGAAGTGATTCACAGAGAGAAAAAAAACTGACTTAAAAAAACATTTCATAAAAGCTTATTTGATTGATGTATAGATTCAGTAAACGACGTACTGAAATAGAAGTTGAATTTCTTTGAATTCCCGTTTTCTTTATGTTTCTTTTCTGTTCCTCGGGTTGAAACCAGCAGCTTCTCCTCTTTCCTCCGACTCCAAACCCTCTTTCATCCCTTTTCTGGAACTAATCGATGTGGTGCTAACGACATCACTATAATGTGTGTGTCAATGTGATGCATTAAGGCGGCTGAGTGTCCTCTGGCTGTGACAAGCCGCCAGGTACCATCACACGTGCCGTCCCAGAAGCTCCTGCACAGTGTGAACCGATGCGGCTGTAATCTGGTTTTCGCGGCATTAAGGGATATCAAAAACTCAATATGTGGAGAGGAGAGCGGCTCGTGTTGAGTGCCAGAGGTCGGCCTTTAACACCTCGGAGGGAGCGGCCGACCTGCGTTAATGTACAGGAAGCGGTTTTATCAACAGCAGCAGGATCAGAAGCAAACAGGGAGGAGCCCCGGTGGGCAGGGATAAGTTGATTTGTGGAGCAGGATTGATTACAGTATAATGTCTCTTTCTCTGCTCAACACATTAATGTCCCCGGCTCCTCGAGTGGCTCCTCTTCAAGGCGAGCACTTGTGTATTGATTTATTACGTTGTCTCCGTCTCATTTCTGGGAGGGGGCTGCAGGAAGACGGAGCGGAAGAAGAAGCTGTTTTGAGAACAGATTCAATTTTGACTCTGTGTACTCGGAACTGATGAAACCACAGGGACGAATAATATAAACTTGTTTCCGTCTGTTAGCTTTGTGGCGAGCGTCGGGAAACGATGACAGTAATGGAGAGAAGAGATTTACAGGGTATCGTTAGCTTAGCGTAGCACAGAGACTGGACGTTGGGGGGTTAACAAGTGTTAAGTTTGTTAACATCAATGGAGCCGTGGTATCAAGGTCCCGCCCATACACCTGCACGACCAATCAGGAGTGAGTCTCAGCTGTCAATCATGACGTGTCCACCTGTTTTTATATCATCAAATAACTGATTCAAACCAAACTGATCAGAAACACGAACATCAGAGAGATAAGAACGACCTGAAATGAATGAAACCGTCTCTGACTAAAGTTTGGTCCATGTCCCATCTGCTAACATGGAGGCACTACACTGCAGCCAGCCAATAGGGGGCGATCAAGATGGTTTGGCTTCACTTTTGGGAGCTGTCATGTCGTCCATCTTTATTTACATCCTTTAAATATCCCAAAATCGAAGAAACAACAGAATTAACATATTTAAATGTCCTGTTTCTCACAGTTAATCCTGTAACTTGATTTATTTCTTCCATGTGCTGCATCAAAGGAGAGAAAGTATTGGACGTGGTGGTCACATGTTAAACTCTCCGTGTTTTACTCGTCTCGTTCTTCTCGCCTGAAACATCGTCAGAGCCGCTGATGTCGGTTTGTTGTTGAATCCACTTTAAAAGACCCCTCGGTCTGGAGTCTCTACACAAGCAGTGATAATCTCCTTTTAGCATGAAGATAATCTCTGAGTACTTGTCTGTAATCTGCCAGACATCTTGTCCTCCGCCGACCCAGAGGCCTCGTTCCTCTTCTTCTCTGAGCTCGGAGGTGAAATCACAGTGAGACACATCAGATCGACTGAGGCCTGTAGCAGCGTATCAGTGACTAAATCCCCCTGAAAGAGACCAGAAGAAGAAAAACACTTTATTTATTTATTTGTGGGAGCGAACGCCGTCTGAATAGAAGAGAAATAAAAAAAGCTGCTCCTGAGAAACAATGACACATTAATTGTTTCCTCAGGGATTTAGCTTGAGCTGCGGATTTTCTCTCGGCCCCCGCTAATGCACCCCCACCTCCTAAAAGCCAGTGCTGGCACCTGTTGGATGTGGCACCGAGCCTCCACCTCCTCCTCCACCTCCTCCTCCACCTCCTCCTCCCACCACCTTTCAATCCCTCTCTCTCTGCCTCTCGCAGCGGGGCTCGCTCGCTCGGCTTGGCACAGATGGGTGAATCCAGCAGATGTTTTATCAGGACGTTTCTCTCCCTCCCTCCACTCCCGTCTTCCTCCTTTTCTTCGGCGGGTTCTCGCGTCCTTCCCGCTGCAGAATGGATTCAGGTTGTGGAGTTAATGAGGTGATTTGCATCAGTCTAAAGCTGTTTGCTGTTGATTGTTTTGAGGGAAGAACAACAGGCGGAGACAGGGAAACTACTTTAACTGCCTGAACACACAAAAAACTAACTTCACTAAAGTCTCCTACTCTTTAAAACCTGGTTTTATCAGACAAAATACACGGTTTTGTTTTTTAATTATAATCTTATCTGTGGACATTTTCACTGTTTCTGTTACTTTTGGTTTCACATTGTAATTTAGGGACAAAAGAATTTAGTCTGACATACGTACGACCTGTGGTCCTCACCTACGTGGGCGGAGTCTACCTGTACTGGACTCTGACAGGTTTGTAGACGGCGTCTGACGTGGGCGTGTTGTCAGTTTGGGGCATCATTTGGTTGCCATGGTACTCCACAGTACTACAGTACTCCATAGTACTACAGTACTACAGTACTACAGTACTTCACACTAGTTCAAATGCACCAAAGGAACGTCCTCGTCCATTATATATCGTCGGAGGTGAAGACTTTAAATTCTGTCTCTACTTCCTGTGATTGGTCCAAAAGTCCAAACTATCCAGAAAGTGTTTTCAGTGCAAACCAACAGAACCAGGTTCAGTTTGATCCTTGATACTTTTCTACTTCTTCCATCAGGGTTAGGGTTAACCCCATCAGTTTCTTTTACTTCATACTACAGAACACTGACATGTTCATAATCTGTCAGATTAATTCAAATTAAATCTACTTTAACGTTTACCAGTTGGATAAAAGCTTCATATCGTAAACACGGATCTTTACTAACTCCGCCTCCTGTGTGTTCTGTCCTGTATTCAAAGTGGTTTGGTTGTTGGATTGTAAAAGTCGTGGTTGAGCAGGTGAAGCCGACAGCACCTGAGTGCAGATACGATGACAAAGTACCAGCTCGTTCTCTTTCTACTCACGTCACCACAGCTCCTCTGCTCTTTGGGGTTTTTCTTCAGTTTCTATCTCTCGGTCAGAATATCTGCTGGACGCCGGAGGCATTTTCCCCATTTTTCACAATTCTTGCATCCATGGCGGTGTAATTAATCTGGCTGACAGGTGTCTGCTGCGCAGGTACAAACAGCCAAATAATAGGGTCTGTTCAGGATGTGATGGCTCCCACTGCGCTGAGCGGGAACAGAGAAAGAGACCAGCAGGTGTTCACTGAAACTGGAGCCCAGTGAAATCAGCAGTTTATTCAGCAGCAGCGATCACACACACGCTGATTATCCACAGTCGGTGTGCGAGTCTGTAAATTCACTGTGCTATCAACTTACAGACAGAAACTTTGGTCTTTTTTAATTAAAAGAGAGGAAATTGTGAATAAAATAAAGATAATATCAAAAACAGAGTTGTCAGACGTTAATGAAATAATGATTCCTGCAAATATTTAATTTAAAGTCTGTGTGGGAATTTTAGTTTAACAGAAAAAGAAAAAACTTAATGAGTCAATGAAAAAGAGGTTTAATCTAATGGTTCGACTCTGGTTCTCTAACGTCGTCTCTGGTTCTCTAACGTCGTCTCTGGTTCTCTAACGTCGTCTCTGGTTCTCTAACGTCGTCTCTGGTTCTCTAACGTCGTCTCTGGTTCTCTAACGTCGTCTCTGGTTCTCTAACATCGTCTCTGGTTCTCTAACGTCGTCTCTGGTTCTCTAACGTCGTCTCTGGTTCTTTAACGTCGTCTCTGGTTCTCTAACGTCGTCTCTGGTTCTCTAACGTCGTCTCTGGTTCTCTAACGTCGTCTCTGGTTCTCTAACGTCGTCTCTGGTTCTCTAACGTCGTCTCTGGTTCTCTAACGTCGTCTCTGGTTCTCTAACATCGTCTCTGGTTCTCTAACATCGTCTCTGGTTCTTTAACATCGTCTCTGGTTCTCTAACATCGTCTCTGGTTCTTTAACATTGTCTCTGCTTCGTCTCTGGTTCTCTAACATCATCTCTGGTTCTATAACATCGTCTCTGGTTCTCTAACATCGTCTCTGCTTTGTCTCTGTTTCTCTGGTTCTCTAACTTCGTCTCTGGTTCTCTAACATCGTCTCTGGTTCTTTGACTTCGTCTCTGGTTCTATAACATCGTCTCTGGTTCTTTGACTTCGTCTCTGGTTCTCTAACATCGTCTCTGGTTCTCTAACATCGTCTCTGCTTCGTCTCTGGTTCTCTTTGTCAGGAAGACACATGTGGTTCCTTCACGCTGATCGTGACCTGACAGACAAACAGCCTGAAGGACGAGTCCGTCTCCTCGTTTGTCTCATTTTCTTTTATTGCTGCTGCTCGATAACGTCAGAGACACGAACATCTGTTCATATAACTGATGTTTAACAGCTCTGTGGACAGATGAGGAACTCCATCAACAGTTTATGAAGGAAACTAAGACGTGTGTGTGTGTGTGTGTGTGTGTGTGTGTGTGTGTGTGTGTGTGTGTGTGTGAGGTCGACAGAGACCAGAGCAGCAGCTGTAAAAATAGTTTATAGGAGGAATTAGAGCTGATCATTATTAACCTGAACCCAACGGAGCCATTAGAGAAGACGTGGAGAATCTCGATCAGCTCCTGGACGTTAATGAACAGCAGGAATCTGAAGTGGAGAACGTTCACCTCTGCTGCTCCGAGTGTTTCATGAAGAACATTAACACAAATAGAACTTTGATAACCTTCTGTTGTTTGTCCACATTCATCAAAGTGTCAGAAAACAGTGAATTATTCTTTATTCCTGTGAAGTATTCAGGGGGGTGGATACCACAGTGTGATTGACAGCTAGTACCGTCCAGTAGATACAGGTAGGAGGTGTAGGTGGGCGTGTCCTCGAGATCTCAGTCAGGCTCTGCCCCCCCCCCGCTCCCGGTGACGTCCCGGTGGTTTGATTCCTGGTTCCAAAGAAGAAAACATGTTAAAAACAAGGCTGTTGTTTTTCTCACAGCGAAGGTTGATAATCATGATGAGGTGTAACGAGCCTGTTCTCTGCTGGACGTCTCTTTACCTGCGGGAGGAGAAATAGCTGATTAGTTTCCTTCCTGTTAATTCCAGCGACGCTGTATCTGGGTTATTTGCAGCAGCAGCTCAGACCTGCAGCGACTCGGCCTCACACAATGAGGAAGTGACATTTTAATGTGGAGGATAGATCAAAATGGCTGATGTTTTATTAGCGGCCTGTCGTCGGCTGTGGCTGAAAGCTGCTTTTATCGGAGCCCTTCGCTGCCCCAGCAGCATTCTGTGCAAAAATAAATGAAGGTATTAACATCAAGCACCTCTCCCATGGAGGCAGCGGGGCCTCACACCCGCTCTCATGTCCTCCGGTCAGAATCCAGCAGCAGCGCCGTCGCCACAGCTGCCGTTTCCACCGCCCTCAGCCAGGTGAGATAAATCACTCCTCAGCCGCCATTACAGCCGTGTGTGTTCTCAGCTGTGGAGTCTGTTGCTGTTAGAATGAATCTCAGGTGACGTTCGGGACGTGACGACTTGGCGCCGATCAGGCCGACAGCCGACAGCGCCGCTGCCCCCGCCGCCACTTGTGTGTTTTCAGGTGAGAACTGAGAGAACAAAACAAAGAGGATGAAGGACGAGAGTGAGAGCAGCAGGGGCCTCTTCACACACACTGCTGCTTTTCATGTTTCTGTATCACACACACACACACACACACACACACACACACACACACACACACACACACACACACACACAGGTCTCGTTTTAGTTTGAAAACTCTGGGTTTGTGTTTTAGTCGGAACAGAAACTGAGACTTTAGGAAACGATGACGTTCTCTTCCTGATTGGTTCTTATCAGTCACATGACTCGACGACCAGCGGTGAACACAAATCGTCGCTATCACTTCCTGTCAGCAACGTCAAGGAAAGCTCTGACTTGTCACCTTCGCTGTTCCTCAAGTATTTTCTGTAACTAAGCAACCAACTGCAGAGGAGACGATCTACTTCCTGTTTACACCAGGGAACACTTGGTGAAGTCATTACATCAGAGACAGTTTTTATTTTTTCTGTTTCTCATAATAACGTGAACAAGACGTTGTTATTTATTATTATTCAGCAGCCGCACTGTGAGGACGAGTGTAAATATGTGAAGACTAATTATTCACGATAGACTCTAATCTGATCAATATCTCATCTAGAGTCTTATTTAGTCTTTTTTTTGTCTGATAATGAGCTAAAAGGTTTATTTTTAAAACAAGTGTCAGTATATTAAGATGAAGTTTCTCAGCTTTTGTGAGTTTCTATAAAGTCCAGTTTTATTCTTCAGGGTTGGAGTGTTACTCTTTAAGATAAAGACGGTCTTTTCCAGAAAACACTTTAAATGAGTATATTTTCGGTTGGGGATAGATTGAAGGAACAAGGCTTTGATTTACTGGTCGATCTACGATCCAACACAAGCCCTGGGCAGTGACTGAGAGAACGAGAACGAGATTACAAATAAAGGAAGCAGAAATGAGTTTTTCTGCGGCGGGTCTCTGGGCTCGGTCTTGGAGGCAGGATGAGGAGTTTTGGCGTCCGGAGGGAGCTCGGCATAGAAGCGCTGCTCCTTCACATCAAATGGGGTCAGGTGAGGTGGTTCAGGACGCCTCCTGGGCGCCTTCTGCTGGAGGGTTACCAGACACATCCAATGAGACCCTGGGGTATACCCACAACTTGCTGGAGGGACTACATATCCCATCAGGCCTGGAAACGCCTCGGGATCCCACAGGAAGAGCTGGAATGAGTTGTTGGGGGGGGGGGCATCTGGGATACTCCACTTGGCCAAGTTCCTCTGCCACCTGAGCTCAGATCAGCAGACAACAATGGATGGAATGGAATCAATGGAACAATGGATAAACTGAAGAGTTCGTCATGCAGCTCTTTCAGGAGAACGATGTTCTGAAGCTCAACTTTTCATTTGGTTTGGTTTCTTCTTTGTAAAGAAAATGAAAAGAGAATATATTCAACATAAAATCTGATGCATAAAGAAAGGATTGACTGTAAATATCAAGGATATGATGGAGTGAGATTTCAGAAGCTCCTGTAAAGCAGCAGGGTCGTTGTGTTGGCCGACGGCCGAACGATCTGCGTTCGCTCCTGGAAGTAAAACTCGTAACGAGCGTCGACCTCGAGGGAAACGCAACGAGGCCTCGAGCTGCAGGAGCCTCCCACGTCTTTTTAAGATCTGACGCTGGAGGAAACAACACAACTGCATCACAATAATCACAGGCACAGGGCCTGTGTGTGTGTGTGTGTGTGTGTGTGTGTGTGTGTGTGTGTGTGTGTGTGTGTGTGTGTGTGTGTGTGTGTGTGTGTGTGTGTGTGTGTCTGCTGTGAAACAATGTGCAGTCGTCCAGGAGTCGTCCCACTGGATCAGATGCTTCATTTACATTAAGTTCAAGCTTCAATTGTCTCAATGCACAATTTAAATAATTAAGAATCTGTAGGTTAAATGGAGCATAATTAACTTAATGAGCTTCATGTTTATTCTTCTTCTTTACTGAACAAATATGAACATCATGTTTACATCAGCGACTGTGTATAGAGACGAGCAGTCACGTGTGCTGTGTAAAGATGAAGAAGATATATGTAAATGAATTTGTACCTATAATGATAAATCTGTCCCATAAACACAGAGCAGGGACTGAGACCTACACTGCATCCTGCCACCAGGGGGCGATATATACATTTTCTGTGCAGTTATGTCAAGCACGTGTACGATGTGTGAGACCTGAGCTGTTAAAATACAAAATGAAGAAATATTAGGTTCATCTGTTGATAAAAAACCTTTCATCTAAACATTTGTGTTAAACTTTAAACTCAGTCGACGCTCTGCAGCAGTTTATGAACGGACTGATCCAGATGTGACGAGCGGCCGAGTCTCCTCCTGTTGTCGCCTCCTCACTCGGCTCAGCAGGAGCTCGGCACTTAACAATCTGCAGCTCGTGATGCACAGCGAGGAGCGGCGCTCGTCTCCCAGCATGCTCGCTGCTCCGGCCGGGGCCCTGGAGGGACGGGATAACGATTCACACAAAGAGTCGAGGTGTTATTTTATTTCTTTAATCTGCAGGAGTTGAACTGGTGCCTGATAATGTGTCGGTTACGTTTCTCTTCACGTTTCTTTCAGACGCGTGAAGGCGTCAGGAAGTTGTGTTTTTAACTGACAGAATGAAGACGAATAAAAAACGTCCAGAGCTGCAGCTGAATCGCTGAATAAGTCAGAAACTTTTATTACCACTCTCTCTGTGATGTGCGGCGTAATCTCTTTGGTGTCTCAACGTTTTACAGTTTTTCTCCGGGCAGCGTGAGATGGCACATTTCATCTGCCAGGCTTTGTAAGAGCAGAGATGTGCTGAGGTTTGAGTTGCTCGAATGCACCCGGCAGAGGAGGGAAGAACCTGAAAGTGTCCTGCCTGTGACAAGTTGATGACATGTTCGGCTCGCTTGTCTCCGAGAGTGGCAGCTCCGAATTTGAAGCTGTCGAGTTTTTCTTTGACGGCGAGTGGAAACTCTCTGCGAGGCCCGGTTTGATTTCCTAAGAGTTTAGATCACATCTCGTCTCGTTGCCACTTACAGGTGTCATCTCCTGTTTGGCTGCAGGCGGATAAAAGAGGAGGAAAACACACGAAACACAACCACTCGTCAGTGGGACTGTTGATGTGGACGTCCGGCTGAGACGCAGGAGTCTCACTCCTATAATGTTTATAGTCACCAGATCTCAGGAGAATGAGAATCACAACATCATAGAATGTGTGTGTGTGTGTGTGTGTGTGTGTGTGTGTGTGTGTGTGTGTGTGTGTGTGTGTGTGTGTGTCCGTGCGCTCCACTGGTTTACACAAACACATCTGCTGTCACAGTGTTGCACAGGTTGACACACACACACACGCACACACACACTCACTGAAGCACAGAACGGGGATTAGTCCGCCACTGAAAGTAGTCCCCCACCAATGCACTGTTTCCTGTCTAAAGAACAGCGAGCGTCAGTTTGACTAAATGACCGAGCGATGTTTAGAAATATGGATCAGCCTCCTTGTGGAAAATCAGTGAAATGTTCCTTCGACATTAGAAAACATTACTCCTGGATAGATTAACTATGGAAACATCTGAAATATTCAAAACGACGGGGCCTCGAATGTGCGTCCGTCCGGATCCTGGTTATCATCATGCAGCACTCAACAAATGAACGTAGCAGAAAACCTGAGTGGATTATGTTCTGTCATCGCTGCAGAGTCGTCCACGTCCAGAGAACGCAGCCCTGGTGACCTCCGCAGC